>NC_134483.1:399399086-399626586 GCF_040206685.1 Ascaphus truei
CCCCGCAACCAGTGCTGAGCACAGGCACACGGCACCGCCATCACCCACATCTCCTCCTCACAGCATCTCTGTGACCGAGCCCCCTGCTGGATCCCCGGAGGACGAGCACAAACCCCAATCCGCTACTGAGCATCTGTGCCCCGGCACCCCTGAGATTTCCTCCTCATCAGCCGGGAGATGTAACGGGGGCTGTGGGATCCGGACGCCGTGTGCCTGCTGCTCTGCCGTGGGGTGGGCTGCTCCAGGGTGCGGGACTCGGACAGGACCCCCCATCCCCACAGCCACACTTGGGAGAAAGAGACAAACACACACACAAAGAGACACAAACACAGACACACACAGGCACACGCAGATACACTGGCGACACACTTTATTGAAGTGTGGCCAGTTCCGCAAGCCGGGAGATTTCCCGGCTTGCAAGTGGCATCCCCTCGGCGTGCCGCGCGTCACCGATGCGCGGTCACGCGTCATCGGGTGCCTGCGCCCCCTGCACGCGCGTCCAGGGCTCCCCGAGGGAGCCCTGGTGTCCCGCGATGTGGGGGACGGCGGCAGGGGGTTCCGGGGGACCCGGCGGACCCGGAGAGGAGAGGGGGAAGCCGCGATCGGCGGGCCTCTCCTCCGCTGCTTCGGCGCGCGCCTGGCACCCTCCGGCGCGCACCAGGTAACTGCTGCGGCCGAGAACGGGCAAATGCTCGAATAAACTCGGCCGCAGCAGTACAAACACAGAGTCATACACACAGTCACACACAAAGTCAAACACAGAGTCACACACACACGAAGTAACACACAGACATGGGTCACACACACACAGAAACCCAGGGTCGCACAAACGGAGTCACACACACACGAGTCACACACACACACACACACACACAAAACACACACACGCACACACACACAGAGAGTCTGTGGAAATGAAGTCCTTGACTATTAAATGTAATGGTTTGGCTATTACTGAACTAAACTCCTTGAGTACTCTTGGATGTACAGTATACTATCGGGGCCAGGTGCCTTGTTTACTTTCATTTTTCAAGCTGCCTATGAACTCCTTCCTCAGTTAAACAATTAATATGGAGGTTGTGACTCCCTTACAGCACTAAAATTGAAATTGATTCTTCGCTGGGAAACACAGCAAAGAATTTGTTTAATACCTCGGCTTTTTCCTTATCTCCAATAATCTGCCTACCCATCTCATACTGAATGGGTCCTATGTTTTCTTTTCTCATTTTTTTATTATTAAGGTACTTAAAGAACTTGTTAGGGTTGATCTTACTTTCTAATGCAATCCTTTTTTATTAGCCATTTTTGGTAATCTGATTGCCCTTTTGCATTTTTTGTTACATTCCTTATAATTCTGATACGATGCCTCCGTCATTTCTGACTTAAAGAATCTAAATACCTTCCTCTTCTTGTCTATTTCCTCCCCTACCTGTTTATTTAGCCACATTGGTTTTGACTTATTTCTTTTATACTTAATACTCAAGGGTATATACTGATGAGTGTGCTTTTCTATCAATGTTTAAAGAAAACGTGGTGCTCATATCATAGATAGAACACACATGTATCTGGGTAAAGTGTTTGAGAATACACTCTATATAGTGGTATCCAGATTTATTCAGAAGGGTGCACTATAAGGTGAATAACAACAAAGATTGTATCAATAACTTTATTGAAGCACGTCTACAGTATATTGCATTGTATTGTATGTCTTTATTTATATAGCGCCATTAATGTACGTAGCGCTTCACAGTAGTAATACATGTGGTAATCAAATAAATAACAGATAATATAAATAACAGATCATGGGAATAAGTACTTCAAACATAAAAGTATCAAGGAAGAGGAGTCCCTGCCCCGAGGAGCTTACAGTCTTATTGGTAGGTAGGGAGAACGTACAGAGACAGTAGGAGGGAGTTCTGGTAAGTGCGTCTGGAGGGGGCCAAACTTTATGCATCATGTGTTCAGAATATAAACAGTGCTATTCATATGCTTCTTTAAGCAAGTGTGTCTTAAGGTGGGTCTTAAAGGTGGATAGAGAGGGTGCTAGTCGGGTACTTAGGGGAAGGGCATTCCAGAGGTGTGGGGCAGTCAGTGAAAAAGGTATAAGGCGGGAGAGGGCTTTAGATACAAAGAGGGTAGAAAGAAGACATCCTTGAGAAGAATGCAAGAGTCTGGATGGTGCATAACGAGAAATTAGGGCTGAGATGTAAGGAGGGGCAGAACCGTGTAAAGCTTTAAAAGTGAGGAGAAGAATGGAGAGTGAGATGTGGGATTTGATCGGAAGCCAGGAGAGGGATTTCATGAGGGGAGATCTAGGAAAGAGTAGAGTGATTCTGGCAGCAGCGTTTAGGATAGATTGTAGGGGAAACCGGTGAGAGGCAGGAAGGCCGGACAGAAGGAGGTTACAGTAATCAAGACGGGAGAGAATGAGAGCCTGAGTCAGAGTTTTAGCAGTCGAGTAACAGAGGAAAGCTGTAATTTACAGTACATTGGTAAGACCAAGAGACCATTCAAAATACGTATGTTAGAACAATTGCGTAATATTAGGAATATACCTAAAACTTTAGCAAAAGGTATGCCCCTTACTCCATTACTCCATTACTCCATTACTAAAGCACTTTAAAGAAGTTCATAATAATGATCCTTCTTGTATTAGATTTAAGGGATTGGAATGTGTTCCATTCAATATTAGACTAGGTAATAGAGATCTTAACCTATTAAAGCGAGAACAATATTGGATTTACACATTCCAAACAAGGTATCCCACTGGATTTAACGAATTAATTGAACTTACACTGTTCCTAAAATAACGGTATGCAATGATCTTATTAAGTTTATTGAATATGTTATTTCAATTATCTTTAGACATTTTTGATTGTTAATAGTATCAGATATATTGTGTAGCATGCTTTACATCTGAGTTCAATACTGCACCTATTAGATTTGGATGTGATGTTGAGACATGCTGTATATATGTGTTGTTTTGATCACTTTTTTCTTCTGTTCTGTAGTTAAGTTTGGGTACAATTGTTGCCCTTACGGGAATATAGACAACTTTCGGGAGGACACTCACGTTTGGTATCCTATCTGTTCGAATTCACAGTCTAATATCTGATTGGCTGTTGTTTATGTAAATACGCGTACGTGACCTTGTGCGTGACCTCCTGACGAAGCACGTGGTGCGAAACGCGTAGAGGTCACGACAGGTCACTCTGCGCGTGTTTCTGACAGGCTGAGACGGCGTTTGCAGAAAGCTCCGGCGGTGTTTAGATCTCTGCGGTGGAGTGATCCGGATCCCTATCCGTTCGCCGCGGCACCCGTCCCGGGCTTCAGTGTAAGTCTCTGTCTCCCCCTGCCAGTCCCAGACAGTTGTTTAACTATAATATAGTCTCATCAGGATTCAGTTATCCTGATTACTGAACACTGTCCTTTTTTATTTCATTTTATCATTCAATTGTTTTATTGTGTGTTATTCGTTTGGTGGACTTAGTTTAAATAGGTAGCAGTTATCTACCATAGGGTTTGGGTTTCTGTTACTCAACTTAGTTCTGTGACGCCTATGTACTGAGGTGGAGTTGGATCCCCTCGGTTACTTTTTATTAATAAATATTTTACTAGCATTAATCCCTGGTGTGCATTGTGTGCATTCTTTTCTTTCCATGTTTGAGGAGGATGGAAAAGTTCCAGAGCAGAGGGAGGAGTTAAAAATGTGTGTGAGCGAAGGGATTATAGTAGGACCAAGCGGTTTTAGGAGATGGGAGGGAATGGGGTCAAGAGGGCAGGTGGTAGATGGAGAAGAGGCGATCAACAGCGACACATTCTCCTCTGAGAGAGTGGGAAAAGAGTCAAGGAAGGCAGGAGGAGAGTTAGGAAGAGGTGTAGGATGAGAGAAAGAAACAGAGGGGATGTTCTGACGTATGGATTCCACCTTTTCCTTAAAATAGTCAGCAAAGTCCTGAGCGGAGATGGAGGAAAGAGAGGCAGCTGAGGGTGGTTTGAGTAGAGTATCAAAGACAGAGAACAGTCGGCGTGGGTTAGACTTGTGCATGTTGATTAGCGAAGAAAAGTAGGCTTGTTTAGCTTGCGAGAGGGCAGAGTTAAAACAGGATAGCATAAATTTGTAGTGAAGGAAGTCTGCGAGAGTATGAGATTTCCTCCAGAGGCGTTCAGAGGAACGAGTGGAGGAACGCAGCATGCGCGTGTGAGAATTTAGCCAGGGTCTAAGGTTAAAAGGGCGAGTGCGGCAGAGAGAAAGCGGGGCATGTAGATCAAGAGAGGAGGACAAGGTAGAGTTGTAGTTCCTGACCAGGTTGTCAGGGACTGTAGCAGAGCTGAGAGAGGAGAGGGAGGAGCGTAAAGTGGACTCAAAGTCAGGTAAGTGAAAAGAGTGCAGGTTTCTGCAGAACCGGGGTGTAGATGGAGGTGGAGAAGGGGAGAAGCGAGATAGAGAGAATGAGATGAGGTGATGGTCAGAGAGAGTGATAATATGTGTATCAAGGGGGGACTCAATTTTGTCTGCTATATAACCATTTTATATTAACACTGCCATTATGCTTTTTAGTCTGATGTTAAACTGACCTTTTACCCAATTAATGGTGGCTGAACTTCTGAACTATGCATGTTCAGACATAGTTTCACAATGTAGAAACAGGAAGTTCTAGCCAACCATGCTTAGCCCAAATTTAAGAACTGTCTTAACAGCAAGAATTATGATGCGCCCTAGACTGCCCGTAGACTGGGCAACTTGAAGGTTCCCAAACTGTAGCTTTCCATCTCTCACTTTCTAGATAAACATAAAGGGAAGTAAGTTTCGCACGTATATGTTTTTTTTTCTATGCTCGCCTATATAACCTGACTGTAACCATTAATAAACAGTAGAGGTTTTTGACAACGCTCACTGGTGTCCGACTCAATTACTTCTCCTCCGAGCTGCTCGTTCTTTTCCTGTCCAGCACTCTAAGAGTGGGAAAAAGGCCTCCCGGGGGGGTATCGATCCAAGTACGAGAGAAGATTCCTACGTATGCAGTAGAGACTATTATTTACAGAGAGGAAAAGGGAAATGGAGAAATCGGAGAGAGAGAAGTTTTTAGTGAAAACCAGGTCTACGTAGTGGCCATCCTTGTGAGTGCTGGCTGCAGTCCACTGTTGAAGGCCAAAAGAAGAGGTTTGAGAGAGATAAGCGAGAAGCCCAAGGGAGAGAGGGGTCATCAATGTGGCAATTGAAGTCCCCAAGGAGAAGAACAGGGGAGTCTGAGGAGAGAAATAAAGAGAGCCAGGATTCAAAGTGAGAGAGAAAGGCAGAAGGGGGATGAGTAGAGGTAGGTGGGTGATAGATGACCACCACATGGACAGGGAGAGGAGAGAAGCTGGACAGTGTGAGCCTCAAAGGAGGGAAAAGCAAGAGAGGGAGGATTTGGAAGGGTTCAGTAATGGCAGAAAGAGGAGAGCAGGAGCCCCACGCCTCCACCCCTGCCATCAGGGCGCGGAGTGTGGGAGAAAGAAAGGCCACCATAAGAGAGGGAAGCTTCCAGAGCAGAGTCAGACTGAGTGAGCCAGATCTCAGTTATAGCAAATAGGAGCAGAGAGTGAGAGAGAAAAAAGTAATATACAGAGAGGCACTTGTTAGAAAGGGAGCGAGCATTCCAAAGGGCACGGGAGAAAGGGAGAGAGGAGGGAGGGTGGCAGGGGGCAGCGCATGTAGGAATAAGGCAGGGACCAGGGTTGGGAGAGATATCCCCAGAAGCAAGGAGGAGAAGCATGGATAGAAAGAGGATGTGTGAGGATGATTTGTAGGGGTGTTTTTTAGTGCAGGGGATATAGCTGTGTGGTGTCAGAGGATGCAGGTAAGAAAGGAGTTCATGTGAACAGAGAAGTGGTGAAGGAAGGAGAGATGGAAATATATGAATAGAGTTAGAGACATACTGAGGCTGGTAGAAAGAAGTGCATAATTTGAGAAGGAGTGAAGTCACAGCAAATATAAAAGTTAAAGGCAGCATCACAGAAGTAATGATGCAGTCTGGTATAGATGATATCCTCCTTTCCAGCGTAGTTCAAATGCAGGAATCAGGGTCAATAGGTGATGTCCACTTCCTCACTTCTTTTGACCTTCCTTTTAAACTTGAGTTGTTCAGTAGTCCTGCCACTAATAATGGGCCACTTGGATATGGGCTGCATGCAGACTAACTGTTCTGACTGGGTTTATATGGGCCTAAAAAGTCACCTGACAGTTTGGTTCTGTCTGCTTAATTAGCACATCTGAGGCACATTCAAACAGATGGTTTTCTACACAGGGTGTTCCCTGCCTAGGTGTCAACGCTTAATTTGATTAGGGGTAGAAAGAAAACAGCATTCAAATATGTTTTCACCTAGCATTGTGTCACTTGCATATACTATATAATACACACAGCAAAGGCTCCAATGAAAGGATTTAGAGATGGTTTTTACCTAGCCTTGTGTCCCTTGCATATACTATAATACACAGAGCAAAGGCTTCAATGAGAGGATTTAGAGATGGTTTTTACCTAGCATTGTGTCAATTCCATATACTATAATATACACAGCAAAAATAAAATACAAACAGCATATTATTTTCCCTTTATATCCATTGGAGAAAAACAGCATCACCAACCCAAGTTCCAGCGCCAAGGAGGACTATTTCTTTCGTATTCATTGAAGACGATTTTTGAACAGACCTTCAAGTCTCCTGGGCTGCAGGACATTGGACTATTCTTTTGATGGTATCGTATTCATCAAGTGACTGTACATAGTTGTGGCAGATACATTTTTTACATAATAATTATTTAAGTTTAACATTTCTTAAGGAGTTAAAGATATTATATTTAAAGCCCCTAAAACACTAAGGTGCAGATCCAAAGAGCTCTATTAAAATCAGAGCAAATAACGTGACATTACCTAAATAAATACGTTTTATAGGTATCCAGAAAGCTAATAATATGCAAAAAATAGCGTCCGTCACCAAAAGTTTTATCATATCGTATCGATATACAGTACAGTGTATATTAATAGCGCAGAGATGAGAGAAACAATACAATGCACATGCACATTGGCAAAAATAATATGTTCCAATTAACGTACATGTGTTCCAGCCGCATAACGCATGTGTGTTACCTAAATGTAATGCCCACGTGCATGTTCAAATTCAAATAAATACATAGCACATAGGGAAGTTTTTCAGCCATATTAACCAGACTCTAAAGGTGTCAATATGGCTGTAGAGGCTTCCACTTTTGCTGCTGCTAGAAGGTTCAGGAGCATAACATTGACAGAGGAGGAATTGGAGATCTTCATTAATGGGGTGGTTGATCACCACTCCAAATTATTAGGGACACTGGGCTCAAAAACAGATGGAAAGGTCCATCCATGGAGGTCACTGGTGAGGAAGAACTGCATGAGGACACAATGACTTTAGACCTTACTGGAGTTTTGCCCGAAGAATATACAGCTCCATCTCCTTCATCTGCTGCTCCAGCACCTTCACGTGCTGCTCCAGTCCCGGTACCTGCTGTTCCAGCACCACGATCTGGTCCTGGTCCAGCACTGAGAACTGATCCAGCAGGTGACCTCATTAGAACATTATGATAAGGTCATTCTGATGTTTCATCATAATCTGCTTAAGATCCATCTGTCTGCTTATTGGCAAATGAATCTGCATTTGGCCACTATCTCCTGCATTTTGAGCCACCATTATGGAGTGGTAACACACATCCTGTGGTAACATAGCAATTTCCCAAAGTAACATTATGATAATCATGCTCTAGCAGTGAGTCACATATGCCTATCTAGCCCCCTTTCCCACTGACTAGGGTAAACTACCCATGCTGCCGTTACCTGTGGCTCACAGAAGGCCTAAGCCTCAGCCACTGGGAGCCTGTGGTGTTCTCATTCCTCTGGTTCCAGCGCCTCCACCTGAGATACACATATATATATATATATATAGTATATATATATGTAATGCTCCGCCTGCCCACAAGCCAGACAAAACCCTGGGACTGAGGTGGAAAGGAGTAATACCACACACCTAGCAGTAAACGGGGGCACGGCCGGAGTGTGGAAGTAGCGTAGGTGGTCCTGGTAACAAAAATAGAATGGGTACCGTACTTGCCAACTCCAGCGTAGAAAGGTAAAGTCCGTAAGCCAATGGTCATGGGATGGAGAGAGCAGTGTAGTAGAGTGTCCGTAAGCCTGGGTCATGGAGTGGAGAGAGCAGCGTAGTAGAGTGTCCATAAGCCGTGTCCAAGGGATATAGAAGTCTGCAGAGTAGTAATGTCCAAAGCCAAATCCAAGGGTTCCAGAGAGCAGCGTAGTAGAAGTCCAAAGCCAAAGGTCGAGATCCAGGGAGGTCAGCAATATATCCAGGGACAGGAATAGGAACTGAAAGACAAAAGGGGCCAGGCAACAGCATACAGCACCAAGGTACAGAAGCTATGCAGAGCAAAGAGGAAATGGTGAGGGGAGATAAAATAGGGGGCTGGGACCTATCAGAGAAAGGGGAGGAATGGAGGAGTGGCCCGAGGGAGGACCTGATAGGGGAGAAGTGTCTAGGAGATTGGGGCCTATGGGAGCAAGGGGAGGGACGGAGGAGCAGCCCGAGGGAGGACCTGATAGGGGAGAGGTGCCTGGGCAGCTGGGGCCTTTGAGAGCAAGGGGAGGAGCGGAGGAGTGGCCCGAGGAAGGGCCTGATAGGAGAGAAGGGCCTGGGGGGCGGACCTGATGAGCAGGGGCAGGGAAGCGCTTGATGCGTGCGCCGCGTCAGAGGAGGCAGTCAGGCGCCCGGCACCAGCAAATTGAAGTCTGGGTCCGCGCGCGCCAGTAGGGGTGACGCGCGTGACCCAGAAGTGTGGGAGCAGCCGTGGAAGGGGCCGCAAGGAGTGAGGCACACCGCCGGGGAGCCTGGGCGGCACGGGGCAAAGGTAAGGAGGTGCTGGAAGCGGGTGTACCCGCAGCACGGATCCTTACAATATAGTATTTATTGAACACACAGCAACCTATTATAAAACAGTACAAAGAAAAAAAAGAAGAACATACCTCAAGTACTGATGCTCTAACAATAGCAGTGATGAAGTAGAGTAATCATTTGCTTTTTACTGCAATGATATTGAGACAGTGTATATGGCTTTTTGACTTGATGAAGCTTCTAACGTAATAGTGTGTGAACGGACTCACTTAGGTGGGGGGCTAACAAACAGAGAGATGGGACTGAGATACCAATGTGCACGTCATTAAGCGTGACACACTGTAAATCACTAAGCCCCGGAACTGCTACCCTTACTACCACCCTTTGTCCCACACAATTATAATCAGCTGGTAAGTACTCAGTTCCCTCCTGATGTCTGCTGAGTGACGCTGATGTAAAAAAGCAACTGCCCAGATAGAATGCTGTATCGGCGTGCTCCAACTGGTTGTTTTGATAGGAAACAATGCTGTTTGCAAAGGCGGTCACTGCCCTCCTTGAATGTGAACAAACCAAGCACAATTGATTTAAAACAAAAACATTTATTGATCAAAAAAAGACATCCACAAGGGGACAAATACTCTGACACACTTCGTCTTGAAAAAAGGACTTTATCAAAGAGGGATCCTAGCACAGCAGGATAACCCCTCACAGGAACCAATATAGTTACTAAATGCACACAGGGTATGTATATATGAGCAATTTTTGTTGCAGATTTAGATTGATTAACTTCACTGTTTTTTTTCTTCAAAGAGTAACATTTAAAAAAGTATTCCTGCTCCGAAGAGCTTATAATCTAATTGGTTGGTAGGAATAACGTACAAAGACAGTAGGAGGACATTCTGATAAGTGCGTCTGCAGGGGGCCAAGGTTTATGTATGAAGTGTTAATTATATGAGCTACTCATAAGCAGGTGTGTTTTGAGTTGGTTCTTAAAAGTGGGTAGTGAGCGTGCTAGTGGGATATTGAGGGGAAGGGCATTCCAGAGGTGCGGGGCAGTCAGTGAGAAAGGTTTAAGGTGGGAGAGGGCTTTAGATACAAAAGGGTAGAGAGAAGACATCCTTGACCAGAACGCAAGCGTTGGGATGGTGCATAGCGAGAAATTAGGGCTGAGATTTAAGGAGGAGCAGAAGAGTGTAAAATTTTAAAAGTGAGGAGGAGAATTGAGTGTGTGATACAGGATTTGATAGTAAGCCAGGAGAGGGAATTCAGCAAGGGAGACGCTGAGACAGACTTCGGAAATAGCAGAGTGATTCTGGCAGCAGCATTTAGGATAGACTGTAGGGGAGGCAGGAAGACCAGACAGCAGGAGGTTACAGTAGCCGAGATGAGAGAGAATGAGGGTATGTGTCAGAATTTTTGCAGTCGTGCAACAGAGTAAAAGGCGTATCTTGGTAATATTGCGGAGGAAAAAATGACAGGTTTTAGCTACCTTTTGAATGTGAGAAGAGAATGTGAGAGAGAAGTCGAGTGTGACCCCTAGGTAGCGTGTCTGGGCTACTGAGGAAATTATAGTATTTCCAACAGTAATGTGGCAGGGAGTAGTAGGGTCAGGTTTGGGAGGAAGAATGAGGAGTTCTGTTTCTGCAATGTTAAGTTTAAGTTGGGCCATCCAGGATGATATAGCAGAGAAACATTCAGAAATGTTAGTCTGTACAGCAGGTGTAAGGTCAGGGGTAGAAAAGAAAATGTGTGTGTCATCAGCATAGAGGTGATATTTGAACCCAAGAGATGTGATTAGGTCACCTAGAGAGAGTATGTAAAGAGAATAGAGAAGAGGTCCCAGGACAGAGCCCTGGGGTACCCCCACATAGAGATCAATAGAAGAGGAGGTGTTAGCAAAAGAGACACTGAAAGTATGATGGGAGAGGTAAGAGGAGATCTTTATGGGTTATCTGTGCAAATATCACATGTTATAAATGAGGATTCTGAGAAGGATGTTGCTGATGCTGTTAAAGATTGATTTAAGAGGCATTGGTGGTGGTGGTGGTGGTGGTGGTGGTGGTGGTATGTTATGAAGAATATGATAATGTTTCAGATAAAAGTGATGATAAGTGGTGCACCTCACAGATGGCTTTGTTTGTACCACAGCGCGGGTCTCTTAAGAGTTCTGTATTGTTTTTTTTACATTACTACCTCCCCAAGTCAGTAATTTGAGCACCTGTGCGCTGACTTTACAACTCCAAGTAAAAATAAAAGGTTTTATTTGATCAGCTCACAATGGCAATTAGACAAATTAAATTGAGTGTTTGTTTTAGTTGAAGAAAAATTTTGACTTGTTAATTCTGATGAAGGTTCATTTTACAAATCTTACACCTTAAACACTTATGAAATCCTTTAACGTCAAGAAAAGTGTGAGCTCCTGCAATGTTCTTTCTATCATTAAGACAGCTAGGGGCCACTTTATGTTTCAAATTATCTACCTTTGTGAAAATAATCTTAGGACTGGTAGGCAAATTACTTTGCAAAATCGGATCTTTTAAAACCAGATGCCAATGCTTATTATTCACCTTACGTATCTTAGGGGCCATGGCATTATATTGTGTTTTAAATGGAACACATATTGTTCCATCTTTAGATTTCAAGTCAGAAGCTTTAACGCCAGTATTCTTATATGTTAATAAATCTTGTCTATTAAGATTTCTTGCTTTAATGTAAGCTCCTTTCACAACAGTGTCACTATAATTCTTAGCTTTAAATTTACTCATAGTGGCCTCAGCCTGTTCTTCAAACACTTTGATATCACTGCAGTTAAGTCTAATTCTACGTAACTCGCCATAAGGTATATTTTCCAACCATTTAGTTAAATGGCTGTTATCTGCTTCAATGTAATTACAGCAGCTCACAGGCTTATGAAACGTCTTGGTACAGATACCCCTGTTCTCCGCATAAATGAATAGATCAAGGAATTCTAAATGTGATTGACTAAAATTGTGAGTGAATTTTAAATTGAAAGTATTATTATTTAAATAATCAATAAACAATAATAAAGTGTTATGCTCACCCTCCCAAACAAAAAACACGTAATCTATGTACAGTAACGTTTCCATAGCACCAAGTTTGTGCCAAACTCATGCTGCGACCAGATGTATTGGTCTTCCCTTAATACCATAAAGAGATTAGCATAGCTCGGCCCAAACTTTGCGCCCATAGCTGTTTCTTTAATTTGAAGGTAGATCTGATCACTGCCTCTGCACAACCTCCCTACCTACGGCGGTCTGACCGCAACCTCTGGTGGCACCCGCACCACCCGCAGAGGTAAGGGGGCCAACGGGGAGCCCAGCAGGAGACCTAGCCACATTTTTATTGATATATATATATAGCATACATTACCTGCATTTTGATGAGATTTGTCAGCTCACTTCCATACCATCAACCTATTTAAGGACTTCAGTTGGACTGCACTCTGTCATGGTTTGGATTTTCTTTAAATGACATTCAATTATTGGCGCCGATATTCCCTTTTTTTCTGTATACATTACCAGCAAAGGTAAGGAGACAACAGCACTCAGAAGGTATAAGCAGCTATAAACTGTATTAAAGAAACTTGCACATATATCCAACGTTTCGGTCCGCTGAGGAAGGTCCCGCTCAGCGGACCGAAACGTTGGATATATGTGCAAATTTCTTTAATACAGTTTATAGCTGCTTATACCTTCTGAATGCTGTTGTCTCCTTACCTTTGCTGGTAATGTATACTTTATTATTTTTTATGACATAAGCACCAGGTCATTATATCACTAGAGGAGTGCCAGATATTCATGATTTGTATATATATATATATATATATATATATATATATATATATATATATATATATATATATATATATAAAATAGACAGGCCAGCTGGCACTCCAAATACCAAGACAATTTGCGGTGCATATCCTATACCAATAGACAGAAAAAAAGCAATCCACCCCAGCAGGAGCGGACACAGAACAGCACTCAAAGGTAAGTCAGAAAACTTGTATTACAATTAAAACACAGCACAAACATGACCAACGTTTCGGTCCTCGTACCTTCCTCAGGGTGGTGCTAATCCAGAAATGCACTACACCTTCCATGTCATAAAGACAGATGCTTGTCCCATAAAAGTCCAATAGTCCAAAATCACCAGGTTTGACACTGGCAAAGAGAGACAGCACACCAAGTTACTCCAAACACATATTTATTCAAACATACTGGCACCGCAACCAACCGACGTTTTGGTCCTCTGAATGGGACTTTCTGCATTACCTGGAAGATGGTCCCATTCAGAGGACCGAAACGTTGGTTGGTTGCGGTGCCGGTATGTTTTAATACATATGCTTTTGGAGTAACTTGGTGTGCTGTCTCTCTTTGCCAGTGTCAAACCTGGTGATTTTGAACTATATATATATATATATATATATATATATATATATATATATATATATATATATATATATATATAGTATAAAACAGTATTTATGGGATTGTAAAATATAAAAAGCGCACTCACAAACAGAGTAAAAATAATAGCATTTATGAGATAAACTCAATCGCCTTGAAGCTGTGAAGGGAATGTATCAGCCTGTCCCGTTGGTGCCACCTCTGGTGTATCCGTTGGTTCAGCAAGGTGTACTCGAGCCACCGCAGCCAGATGATGTAATAATCAGCAACACGGTCAGAGACTCCCTCCAGATACACCTCCCACAGCTCTCACTGCTCACCAGCAGGCAACTGCAAAACCGGAAGCGACAGCAGTCCCAAGCAAAATAGCAACAGCTCCAAGGTACTCTCTCCGTTCATGCAGTAATGTCAGCCACAAATTTGCCTATTTGGGAAACGCCCTACGCGTTTCGTCACTAAGGACTTCGTCAGGGGTTAATTCAATGGTCAAAAGGGGTGTCCTTTATATCACCTTTACTGTTGTGATTGGCCAGTCCAGATGGTGGGCGGGTACTTTCAATTTCACAAATTTAACCCTGTTTCATTGCTGGACAACATTATACATTATTCCTAGAACATAGGAGAAATGTCATACGTGGGTTTACCATGTACAGTTTATCACGACACTACATTAGTAAACATAATAAAAATCCATGTAGTTTGTCATTTATGGGTATTGAATCCATTCCTTCTACTATATTGGGAGGTGATAGATTTAAGAAATGATGTACGCGTGAGACATATTGGATGTATGTACTAGGTACATTACATCCGTGTGGATTGAATGATCATATTGATGTTAGCACTGTAGTTTAGTGTTATGGTACCAACATGTTTTGAGGTACGTCTCTGAGGTCTGGTTTGGATGGGTTTTCCTGTCCCCTCATCATGGGCGTCCGCAGAAATTTTTTCAGGGGGGGGCATAATTTTAACGGCCAGTGCCGGGGGGAGACCAGAGGAGACATAGGGGGAGGTCCAGGGGAGGCTGTGGGGGGCCAGAGGAGGTCCAGTGGAGGCCATGGGGGGCCAGAAGAGGTCCAGGAGAGGTCGTGGGGGGACCAGGGGAGGTCTTGGGGGGACCATGGGAGGCCATGGGGGGACAAGGGGAGGCCGTGGAGGGACCAGGGGAGGCCATGGGGGGACCAGGGGAGGCCATGGGGGGACCAGGGGAGACCAGTGAGGGGGCCAGAGGAGGCCAGGGGAGAGGCATGGGAGGACATGGGACATTGCTTACCTGCTCTATGCTGAACAGAAGAAATGGCGGCTTCACAGCCCAGAGCCTGGCTGCGAGCCAAAAAAAAAAAATCCTGGCAAAGCGCCAGCCAATCAGGTTGGGGGGGTGAGGGGGCGTCCTGCAGGGGAATTGTAGGGATCATCAGTGGGTACAATCTGGTTGCCAGGGGTGACTGGAAGGCCGGATGTGTCCGCACTGTGCACGAGGATTTTTTTTTTTTGAGACCTCATTTTTTTTTTGATGGGCACGGCCAGGACTGCGAGTGATCCAGGGGGGGCAAGCGCCCCCCCTTGCCCCCTCCTGCGGACACCCATTCCCCTCATTGATAGTTGTCTCATCTCAGTTTGGTTGGTTTTACTATAGGTGCTCCTTTGGCCCATATAGACATAACAGGTGGAAAGTGCATTTATTATTAATATCTTTATTATTAATTAATAGTATAGACACATTAGGTCTATGCCTATGATTACACATACTTTGACACAAAGGTTTTTTGTACGTTTTTAGGGAGTTGTGGCCCCCATCGATCCTGAGGTTTTTTCTGTCTCTGATTCTGCTTTCTCCAGTCTATGATTATTCTAATGGTTATTGATGATATATTATCTGGTATATAATTTGCCTACAGCCACACCACCCTGAATGTGCCCGTATTGTCTGATCTCAGAAGCTAAGCAGGGTTGGGCCTTGGGCCTGAGACCGCCTGGGAATACCAGGTGCTGTAGGCTAAAAATGTTATTTTATCCCCTATATTATGTATTTTATTGTTATTCCTTCCTTTCCATATTTCTCTTTCCCCTCTCCTTTTTCCTTCACCCCCTTCCCCTTTTTCCATTCCCTGTTCCATTTCAAATGGTTATTAATGATATATTAGTTAGTACTTCGATTGGAGACCGCCTGGGAATACCAGGTGCTGTAGGCTAAAAAATGTATTTTATCCCCTATATTATGTATTTTATTGTTATTTCTTCCTCTCCACATTTCTCTTTCCCCTCCCCTTTTTCCTTCCCCCCTTCCCCTTTTTCCATTCCCTGTTCCATTTCCCACCTCCCTTCCCCCCGTTTTTTTTCATTTTACTTTCCCCTCCCCCCCCCCTTTTTTTTTTTTATTCACAGGTCATGCATTTCTCTTATGATTTTTAATATGCTTGAGTGTTGCTCCAATGAGATTTTTCTGTGCTTATTTAATGTGTTATTCTTTTACTTCTATATATAGGTTATTTTTGGATGTATCCAATATTTCATCTCTGTCCTTTTAAGATTTATTATTTGTATGTTGTTCATTCATATAGCTGTTTGTTTTCATTTGTTAGTAGGAAAAAGTTTAAACTGCTTAAAAATAGGCTCTAGTGCTTTATGATTGTCATGTATAATGTTGTCCAGCAATGAAACAGGGTTAAATTTGTGAAATTGAAAGTACCCGCCCACCATCTTGACTGGCCAATCACAACAGTAAAGGTGATATAAAGGACAACCCTTTTGACCATTGAATTCACCCTTGACGAAGTCCTTAGTGACGAAACGCGTAGGACGTTTCCCAAAGAGGCGAGTTTGTGGCTGACATTACTGCATGAACGGAGAGAGTACCTTGGAGCTGTTGCTATTTTGCTTGGGACTGCTGTCGCTTCCGGTTTTGCAGTTGCCTGCTGGTGAGCAGTGAGAGCTGTGGGAGGTGTATCTGGAGGGAGTCTCTGACCGTGTTGCTGATTATTACATCATCTGGCTGCGGTGGCTCCAGTGCACCTTGCTGAACCAACGGATACACCATAGGTGGCACCAAGGGGACAGGCTGATACATTCCCTTCACAGCTTCAAGGCGATTGAGTATATCTCATAAATGCCATTATTTTTACTCTGTTTGTGTGTGCGCTTTTTATATTTTACAATCCCATAAATACTGTTTTATACTTTATCACACTTGGAGTGCGCCTGTTTTTTCTTCTTGTTTTCTGCAAATATCCTTGGGATTTGGTGATCCTTATATACGGGCAGCAAAACTCCAGTGGACTAAGTACATTTTTTGAAATTTCAACTGACATCTGGTTTTTATTTTATTTTTTATGTTTCATATTTTTTATTTTTGCTATAGATATCAGTTGGTTTTATCACAAATTTGCCCTTTTGGGGATTCTTTGGTCAATAGCCTTGCTAACTCTATCTGATTTACACAGCTGATTTATCCTTATCAAGCTTCCTAAGGTGCTACTCCAATTTGTTTGTTTTATATATATATATATATATATATATATATATATATATATATATATATATATATATATATATATATATATATACAGTATAATGTTTTTTTTGTATTTTTCTATTTATATTAAAATTTAAAAAAATAACAAAAATAAAAACGCCTGAGTGAGAAGGGTAGTAGGCTCAGTAATAGTAAAACTGCAGAAGTACCAAAGCAGTAGTGATCACAATATGTAAAAGGCACAAGGCCATGTAGAAAGCAGCAGAAACAAATAGCAGGTGGATTTGGATGTTTAAAAAAAGAGATATCCTAAGACAGCATTTTTCCACAGAGGTTCCACTTCCTAGTAGGAAGCCTTGGGTTCCACGGGCATTCCTAAAGTGTTCCCTGCAATGTGCAGGTCATGTATAACTTGTACCAAATACAATTTAAAATGCATCTGATCTCAGATACACTATTAGAGAAGGTTCCCAGGTGTAAAAACACTGTCCCAAGAAGATAACTCCACTCTGATAGTAAGCGATTGTGTAACATCAATCACCATCATCATGAACAATCGATGATAGTCTAGTCCAATCAATGTCAGAAGCTAGTATACAATCCACATATCATATTGACAATCAAAATAATTCACTTTTCTGTAGTGACAGATCCTGACAGTAAAGGATGAGGTCAAGGAGTGAGAGAAAGTCAAAGTAGGTCTGAGGTTTTTATGGTTTACATTTAAATTGAGTTTGAGCCAATTGCTTTCACAGTGAGGATGGCGAGAACGAGGGATCTCCATCACCACGCACTTGAGGAGGCATAACTAATTGGACAGGAACATAGGCTTGCATGGAGGCTGACGAAGCCATTCAAACAAACTGAATTCCTCAAGGTGGGTCAGCCGCACATGCTCGTCAATGGTAAGTGTCAGCATCCCAAAAAGTGTCTCAACATTCCTAACAATGTGCCACAGTACAAACATTGTACCCTCAAACAATACGAAGTGAAAGGGATAAAATAGGTGATTTCTGGTACCGGAACCTGTCCCACTCTGAAGCCTACTTCCTCTTTCTGCCACTTCCTGTCTCCATTATCTAGGGGATGGTGGTGGATGTTGGGAAAAAGGCGGAGGTTCCACAACCGGTAAGATGGGTGTAGAAGTAATTTTTCACAGCAGAGGTGGACTGCGTATCTCACCTGGGACTCGTATGAAATGGTGAAGGAGAAGAAGTGAGTGACAGACACCTCCTTTGTCAGGGGGTGGTGGCTCTTCCAAGATGACCCAGAGCCTGATCATCACATCTGGAGAGACGTGACACAGAGTCTCCCAATCATCATGGTGCTTGTTCCGCAAATGCTACAGCAGACCACTTGTCCCCGGGTTTCCTCCACTTCTACCCCTATGCACTGCTGCATCATATATGGTGCAGTGGACCACCTCAGATGAGCACAATAAACCATGGGGCAAGTAGAAGTATTGTCAGACCCTATTTGCGGCTCCCCTGTGATGCCTTCATGTTAGGGGAGTAGTCTGGAATGCCATGAGGGGGAGCCCATTCTGTTTGAATAGGACTACAAGAACCCCCGCTGTGTTAATCCAATGGGCCATTATTCTGGCTGCAAAAATCTCACAGAAATGTTGCAGCATTACTGGGAGATTGCCCCAGATTTTCCAAGGCAAGTGTTCGGATACTCGTGGCTGCATCTGTATAATGCAATAATGCTCCTTTCCTGCTAGATGATAAACCTGCTTCATAGCAATAAGTAATATTGTACAATAATTTAATAAGGCCTTAGCTACGTCGATACAAGTTTTGGTGGTATTTATATATCTGTCAATTGACTAAGTTGATTTAAGCAAGACATTTTAAGTGTATGCCAATCATACTCCCATATTATAGTTGGATCTAAGTCAACAATATAACAGGATACTTTAAAAGCTGCAGTGGAACACTGAGTTCAATTGCAAAAGCATCAAAGAAGATTCAAGGTCATCCTCAGTAACATACAATAGCAATAGAGCCAAGAAGAGCTTAAAAAAAAGAAGTGCATAACTATTTTTAGCCATGGCAGAAAATGTCCTTTAAAGTCATCAACATTCTCCAAAAATGTAACAAGCTTTAGCAACTAATAATGTATTGTAAATTCTGATGAAAATAATACCATCACTAGCAATTTAGCAAAAAAATCTTTACTACAAAAAACATAAAGGAGCCTATGCTATAAGCCTACATACAAAAAATCGCTGTGCTGTTTCATTCGCCAGTTTTTTTAGCGTTGCTATCACGTTATTCAGAAAGCCTTGATTACCTGTGATAGCAAAATTCCCAAAATGTGTGATTAGCTGGCGACGTATGATCGCCTCTCTGAAAAGGCCTTACCCGGTGATTTATTTAAACTGCAGAGAGCTGCACAGAGAGAGCCGCCTTTTCCGGCGAAGATCTCGCTGGCGATCAAAAGTTTTGAATATAAAATGTAATACTAGTGTAGATGAGCAGGGGGTCTTCGGAGCAGAACCACCTTGATTTGGGGTATGGGGACCCCCTGCTTCCCGAGATAAAGGCCCCGTTATGGGGTGCCGGTATCTCCTATGAATTTTATTCCCACGGTCATGTCCATCTGGTGAGTAGGCATTACTACTGTCACCATCGGTGCTGCGGAGCACTTCAATCTATTTTTATTGTCCTATTATTACATGTTTATGTATAATATGGAATATTATTAATTGTTATTAAATTGTTTTACTCTGTAATTTCACCTGTCCAGTTTTCAGCTGATTACATGTTGTCTTAAGTGTTGTTTGTCTTAACTTTACGGTATTACGCTATGTGTTGTGCTTTTTCTTTTCTTTAAAGCACACCGTGAGGAGCAACCTTCCATCAGCCAACAGGCTTGGCTTTCATATATCCTTTTGCTTGTATTAGCTATATAGGCGCCTCTGGATATTCCTCTTTTCCCATGCTATAGTTCTGACCAGGGGGTCAGTTTTTTGTATCCTAGGCAGCGCTCGTTGTGGGTTTTATTACTTCCACATAGGGTCTTATATATTATATATCATATTACACTTTGTTGGTTAGCGCTACCTTTCTCTGTTGTTTTTATGTGCATTCCCCCTTTTGGGTTAGCAGCTTTCCAGATTAAATATGTCACAATTGTTTGCTCAGAGAGTGAGCAGAAATATAGATATCAACAGTATTTTTGCAGATGATGATGTTCCTATTATAGTTGATAATGTCTCACACGATATGCAGGATATGGCTGACAAACTAGAAAACCTACTTATTGATGAAAACAAGCAGTTGTGGGATGCGATTACCATAGAAAAATATATTGAACAAAAACGTATTCCACGAGGTTTACGGCTATTTAAAAAGCCAACCACAGATTTTCAAAGTGAATCATTTATTTTGGAGTGGAATCGCATCCTTGACAACTGCTCGTTTGAATTAATGCGCTTATTGATATCTAAGCGCAAGATTTGCCTTCAAACACTTGACAAAGAAATTAATGATATGAAGGGATATTTTGAAAAATATAAAGATAACAGTAAGTTACCTATGCTAGAGGCTAGAATCAAAAATAAAATCGATAAACTACAGAAGGATGCTATTACTTCCAAACAAACAAAGTTCCAGAGGGACAAAACTGACTATGCGACAGGATGCTATAGAAATTGGAAAAAACCAAGACATGACAATGATAAATATAGATATAATAAGGATTACTCGCACAAAATTCCATCTAACTATAAAAAAACCATTGTCAGTCTAAAAGACACATCTTCAGAACCAGTACAATTTATAGCTCCCAGAATATCTAAAAGACCATCTACGTCATCCAATACAAAATTGGCTACCAACAGTGAAGGAAAATCCGTTATTTCCTCCCCGGGCTTCAGAACCGAGAGGAACTTTTCCTCTGCTAGGTACACTGAAGCCTTGTGACTGGATACTACACCATCTGCACCCGTTTTGCAGCAGACTTCCCCGGAGAAGCTTTCACGCCCTGCCACTGTTATCTCATTTTAAACAAAAACATCTTAATCCTGTAGAAATAAAATTGAAATGTGTTATCTTACTGCTTTACGGAAAAGAAGACAGTTCTACATTACCTTGTTCTCATGATTAAACTGCTTAAGCACAGCTAGTTAATTTTAATGTGAATGCTTCGCATTCTTTAAACTGTAAGAGAGAGGCTGTGCCCCTCCTTTTATTAAGACAGAAATACCACAAGCGAAAAGAAATGTGTCCGGTTTAAAAAGTATCCGCCTGGCCAGGACGAATAAACCTTTCAAACTATAACCAGGGACCGAGATGAATATACTCCCCTTCTGTTGTGAGGTATTTCTCTCCTATATTCGGTGTACACCTTTTTAAAACCTTTTAAAATTTAGATTTCATCATGAGCAACTAATATTCATATTTTTGTACAGATGTTAATCAGCATGACCACACAGTGTCTTTCACACAAGAAATCATTCAGGAATTCATCATTCATACAAACAAACTCTTTTACATAAAATAGCGGTGTTGTTTTTTTTTTTACAGAGACTTTCACTCTGAGCCCCCACGGGCAAAGCAGCACTTCCCTGCTTCTGACTGATAGTGGCACACTCTCTGCCAATGACCAAAACCACCACAATTAAAACAGACACCATTATTCTGCAACAAATTCCTCAGGAATCCGACCAGATTTACACTCGCATTTAAAAATTTGTACATTCCTAGGCTTCCGTCCAGAGTCATTCTTACTCATGCAAGCACCCATTAGTGGCTTAAAGAAAAACAGCTAAATTATGACAAATAATTGCAATATTTATACTTACACAATATACAATGGTCATTCAGCTAGATCAGAGATAACAGTCCAGTCGTGCACAGAATTTACTGGACTCTTACCAAAAATTCTGTTTAAAAGGGCCTATCCCAATTCTTCAGTCACAATTTAGGTCTATAAAATTCCCAGAGGGGGTGAAGCATCATATATAAAAATTTACATATATACTCACAACCTCTGTGAACTTCCCACTTCTGGACGCCAAAACTGAAGGAAAATCCGTTATTTCCTCCCCGGGCTTCAGAACCGAGAGGAACTTTTCCTCTGCCAGGTACACTGAAGCCTTGTGACTGGATACTACACCATCTGCACCCGTTTTGCAGCAGACTTCCCCGGAGAAGCTTTCACGCCCTGCCACTGTTATCTCCGATTTTTGATGAACTTTTCAGGCCTGGGAGACGAACAAAATGAAACGTAACGCACGCCAGGTTTCAAATCCTTTGTCTCAATTTATTACTCATAGGGTAATGATTTTTATACAGAAAGAAAAAAAGATATTGGTTAGAGGCGTAACATAGGCGTGTCTTGGGCGTATACTAGGTGTGTCTTGGGCGTAGCTTTGATTAGAGGCGTGATTTAGGGGCAGGACATATTAGTGGCGTGACTTTTGAGACGTGTTTATTTTCAATACAAGCAATTGTCTAAATACATAGCTTATTCATTGTCTGTTATCAAAAGAGACCTTGAGTCTTAGCAACTTTATTTCACTACCTTGCTTCTTGCAGAGAACCATTCTATTATATTCTACTAAAACACCAGGAAATTGACCTCACAAAAGTATCTAGTAATATCCTGACCAGAAAAAAAGGAAATGCAATTTAGCAGAAACTGAGTGCATTTATGAATTATATTTCAGCAAAAAGGCTGACTACAGAATCTTAACTAGTTATGACCATACAAAATGGAAGCTTAACATGAGTGCAGACTCTGGCCTGACATACTGATCCTAACAATCCCTCCTTTTTGTTCTCTAAAAGAACAAATACCCTTACTAGGTACGCTTCTCTATGACTATGGCCTTATGAGGACCAATAGTATCATAGACTCTGTTCATGGCCACATATGAATTATTAGTTGCATACATGGCGTGAGATGAAACTGAAGGTTTCCTTGAGACAAATGAAAGCATTGTGCACACTTAGCACAGTGAAAACTAACAAAAATTGCTGCGATTATACTAATCACTACAATAAAACCATAGAGAATTTTCATACCCAATTCTCCGATCCAACTAGTGAGTCCTGACATCCAATTTAAGCTAAGGCCTGAGGATTCTTTACGCATCCTTGCCTGAATTTCCTGTAACTTATCCATATCTTTATGAATAGCGCCAGACTCATCTTCAATATAGGCACAGCACTTCTGTCCTACAAGTTTACAAACACCTCCTTGTGAGGCTAGCAGATAATCAAGAGCCATTCTATTCTGTAATAATACTGTCCGGATCTGCTCTTGTTCATTAGTCAAACGGATGATAGCATCACTTGTCTGATTAAGAGCATCATCAATATTTACCATCAGCTCACTTAATTTAGAATAGAGATCCAGAACACCTAAACTAGGTATAAAAACCCCAGCTGCAATGCGGGTTGGACTAATGGTCCTGGTCAGATCTTTTCGATTTCTTTGTCTTTATTAGCTGCTTGTGCTTAGGCTGGCACTATTTTGACGTGCGTGATGTGTATCCATGATGATAAGAATTTTTTTTACTGCAATGCTGGTGATGAGTAGTATTTAAATGGCCTTTTCATCTGGGATGATGAGCGTGCTTGCGTAGAAAATGCTTGACCATTAACCCGTCTTGCGTAGGTGCACTTTCAGCTTTAACCTGTGCCTAGAAAGACTCAAAAATATATATTAGTTGCATGCAATACTTATTAATTGTTTTATTACCAATAACATGGTCCTTAATTCGTTACTTTGAACTACTGATGGTCATAACTCATCCCATAAGTGTCTCATAGGGAGAGAATTTATACCTAGAAATAAATTCTTGTATTAATATGGTTACTACTATTATTAGCATCCGCAATATTAAACAGAGATATTCCCTATTAATGCTCCTCAAATTTTAAACTAAGCAACCAATATGGACTTGACTTTGCTACAATCCAAGTTCCTAAAACTTGGTACCTCAGCCTGTGCCAAACCAATTGCTTCAATAATCAATTCTATCCTGTCTGCAGGCCATATCCCTAAGACCTGAAAAACTGCTAGAGTTGTCCCAATCTTCAAAAATGGGGACAAAAATACTGTCTCAAACTACAAATCAATCTCTCTTCTCCCAATACACACTTACTCTCATTCATACCTAACTGCCATCTGCCATTTTCTCTGATGCAAATGGTGTCAACCTTTTTGTCATTTAATACTAACTAAACTTAAAACTTGCCCCACAAATCAAGCATCCTAACAGCCTGCACTCATGGCTATTGTCCCACACCCACAGTCACTCCTGGCTTTCACCTCAAACACTCCACTGTAACTATTCTGCTAAAAATGTGAAATGCCTTGTATATAATATATATATATACCCTGTTCACTTATGCAATTATATATCCCCTGTCCTTTAACTCTATTTCCAGGACATACCCAAAAACAAATAAATGGTTACAAAATTATAAATTTGGCACATATCATATATCCCTCAACATAGGGACGGCTTGCTACCTGCTTTGCTGTGACATCTGCAAAGGTATTATTATTTACCAGGGGCCTGTCAGCTCTTGGAGTTAACATTGCTATAATAAATTCGGAACCTGCTGTGCATTGTGTATCATTTACTACATATCAATTTCTTGACCCTCTATAGGGATTTCAGAAAGACCTTCAATTACCTATGTATGTATCTCCCCTCTTCTGTTCATATATTATCTATACATGTGAACAAAAATACAAAAATACTAAAAATTATGAAAACAGGTTGCTTTGATATATAGCAAAATTAAACTGGTAAATAGATTTGTATGTGTAGTGACTATAAAAATATTCACTGCTTGTGTTAAAAGGAAAAGCCTGCAGTAGGTCTTTTAACAACTGTGGCATTTACAATATAAGAAAAAATCCTGAAATCCTGAACAAAAGATTTCCTTTTAAAATAGACAAATAATTTTGAACTCTTTGCAAAGTGCTGAGCACATGGCCAGCATTCACTTTAAAAGACACTCTGACTTTAAAAAGAAAAAAATAATAATTTTCAAAGCGCTTTTTTTTTTTTTTCTTTCTGGGAATACAGCCAGAAACCTCAATGTTACAAAGAGCAGATAACGGGTTTCGCTGTCTAATTCATATTAACTGCATTTTGTATGGTGTTTCAAAAAATTAAATAACGGGAATATTTTAAATTACTTATAAACTCCAAGTCTATGCTTACAAGAGCATGCAACATTCTTCCACTCATTCACCTGAATGCCTTCTGAAAGAAATCTCATATTCCTGCAAACTTCCTTCAATACAATTTCTATCCCGTTTTAACTATGCCCTCTTTTAAGCTAAACAAAATATCTTCAAACATGCAACAGTTATACCATGACTAAATAAACAGCAAGCTTGACCCTACCTGTCTTGTATGGCTTCTACACTGCTTATTTAACGGAGACAATTCTCGCTAAAATAACTGACCTCCATGCTGCTAAAGGCAGATATCACCACACTTCGCTCACACCACGGACACCCTCCTTTTGAAGCGCTATGTACATTAATGGCGTTATATACATACATATAATGCAATATATTAATTCAAACAGTGCTTATGAGCTCTTACCAGCATTTTAAACAAAAACATCTTAATCCTGTAGAAATAAAATTGAAATGTGTTATCTTACTGCTTTACGGAAAAGAAGACAGTTCTACATTACCTTGTTCTCATGATTAAACTGCTTAAGCACAGCTAGTTAATTTTAATGTGAATGCTTCGCATTCTTTAAACTGTAAGAGAGAGGCTGTGCCCCTCCTTTTATTAAGACAGAAATACCACAAACGAAAATAAATGTGTCCGGTTTAAAAAGTATCCGCCTGGCCAGGACGAATAAACCTTTCAAACTATAACCAGGGACCGAGCTGAATATACTCCCCTTCTGTTGTGAGGTATTTCTCTCCTATATTCGGTGTACACCTTTTTAAAACCTTTTAAAATTTAGATTTCATCATGAGCAACTAATATTCATATTTTTGTACAGATGTTAATCAGCATGACCACACAGTGTCTTTCACACAAGAAATCATTCAGGAATTCATCATTCATACAAACAAACTCTTTTACATAAAATAGCGGTGTTGTTTTTTTTTTTACAGAGACTTTCACTCTGAGCCCCCATGGGCAAAGCAGCACTTCCCTGCTTCTGACTGATAGTGGCACACTCTCTGCCAATGACCAAAACCACCACAATTAAAACAGACACCATTATTCTGCAACAAATTCCTCAGGAATCCGACCAGATTTACACTCGCATTTAAAAATTTGTACATTCCTAGGCTTCCGTCCAGAGTCATTCTTACTCATGCAAGCACCCATTAGTGGCTTAAAGAAAAACAGCTAAATTATGACAAATAATTGCAATATTTATACTTACACAATATACAATGGTCGTTCAGCTAGATCAGAGATAACAGTCCAGTCGTGCACAGAATTTACTGGACTCTTACCAAAAATTCTGTTTAAAAGGGCCTATCCCAATTCTTCAGTCACAATTTAGGTCTATAAAATTCCCAGAGGGGGTGAAGCATCATATATAAAAATTTACATATATACTCACAACCTCTGTGAACTTCCCACTTCTGGACGCCAAAACTGAAGGAAAATCCGTTATTTCCTCCCCGGGCTTCAGAACCGAGAGGAACTTTTCCTCTGCCAGGTACACTGAAGCCTTGTGACTGGATACTACACCATCTGCACCCGTTTTGCAGCAGACTTCCCCGGAGAAGCTTTCACGCCCTGCCACTGTTATCTCCGATTTTTGATGAACTTTTCAGGCCTGGGAGACGAACAAAATGAAACGTAACGCACGCCAGGTTTCAAATCCTTTGTCTCAATTTATTACTCATAGGGTAATGATTTTTATACAGAAAGAAAAAAAGATATTGGTTAGAGGCGTAACATAGGCGTGTCTTGGGCATATACTAGGTGTGTCTTGGGTGTAGCTTTGATTAGAGGCGTGATTTAGGGGCAGGACATATTAGTGGCGTGACTTTTGAGACGTGTTTATTTTCAATACAAGCAATTGTCTAAATACATAGCTTATTCATTGTCTGTTATCAAAAGAGACCTTGAGTCTTAGCAACTTTATTTCACTACCTTGCTTCTTGCAGAGAACCATTCTATTATATTCTACTAAAACACCAGGAAATTGACCTCACAAAAGTATCTAGTAATATCCTGACCAGAAAAAAAGGAAATGCAATTTAGCAGAAACTGAGTGCATTTATGAATTATATTTCAGTAAAAAGGCTGACTACAGAATCTTAACTAGTTATGACCATACAAAATGGAAGCTTAACATGAGTGCAGACTCTGGCCTGACATACTGATCCTAACAAACAGTGTTAAATTTAAAAATCCTGCCACCCCCACTCTTCCCACTACATTGGTCCAGTTATCAGGAAAAGACACTGACAATATTTTTGACCCTTACCACCACCAGAACAAGTACCAACCCCTTATTGACCTAGATAAGGAACAACATCACCCCAGTCACAGTCGTGAGGAAGAGAAAAATACGTTCTCTTTTTTAGACTGGCGCCAAACGAGGGAACCCAAACAGGCAAGGGATGTAATCAGAGATTTATTGGGAAAAGAGACTTCCCTAAAGGACACCAGAAAAAGAAAAAACACCTTAGAGGAACGAGAGGAGGGAGAAAAACTAGGCAAAGTACAAAAACACTAAATAAAAGTGCATATAACAACATATTCAATATAAGCCAATACCCAATTTCCACGAAAGAAAACAAGCTGTTATTAAAAGGATTATCATTTGCCCCAGTTACAGGGCCAGATAGCTTTAAGCTATATGTTGATGTCCAACGTTACGTACGTAAGTTATGTCTGAAAAAATATTTTCAAAGAGATGCTATATCAAAAATTAACACTAATACTAACTTACCTATATCTGCTAACGCATCTACTTTTAGGAACCCCTCTACTTTTTTCCCCAAATTTGTGAGTGGGCCTTTCATTGACACATTTGCCCAAATGGTGACGGATGATCTAGAGACCATGAGCCGTAATTATAAAGTCAAAACAGACAATCTCAGTAAAGATGAAAAATTGACGCTACGTGCACTCGAGGAAAATGAAAACGTAATCATAAAACCGGCAGACAAAGGGGGGGGGGGGTTGGTAATAATGGACAAATCATATTATATCAATGAGTCACTAAGGATTTTAAGTGATAGGTCCACTTACCAACTCCTCCCTTCAAATCCTACTACATTGTATCAACAAAAACTATTCAATTATCTCACATTAGGCTTAGACCAAAATTTAATTACCCAAAAAGAATTTGATTTTCTTTATAACAGTTACCCCAAATTACCCCTTTTTTACATAATACCCAAAATACATAAAGATATAAATTTTCCCCCAGGTCGCCCTATCATTTCGGGCATCCAGTCCCTAACATCACACCTATCTCAGTATATTGACAGACAACTTCAAAAATATGTGGTACAATTACCTTCTTATCTACGGGATACTACCCACATACTGCAGACCCTCCAGGACATTCAATGGCAGCCTCATTACTTTTTGGTTACAGCTGACGTTAATTCCTTATACACAATAATTAATCATCAACAGGGATGCGAATCAGTCTTGACTACCCTAAACAATGACCCAACAATATCAAAAGAATACAGAGATTTTCTTATTTTAGGGATTAATTTTATTCTTTGTCACAATTTTTTTTATTTTAATAAATCCTTTTACTTACAGGTATGTGGCACCGCCATGGGTCCAAGTTTGCTCCCAGCTATGCAAATTTATTTATGGGCAACTGGGAGGAACAACACATATGGTCCAGTTGTCCATATGAGGCAAACTTGGTACTGTGGCGGCGCTACATAGACGATATTATTTTTATTTGGTCAGGCACATTAGCACGGTTAGCACAGTTTCAGTTATATATGAACACTAATAATCACAATTTAAAATTCACATTTGTCACTAGCTCTAATAAAATAGAATTTTTGGATTTAGAGATATCTATTATTAATAATCTTATTCACACTAGCACTTACTTTAAACCAGTTCAATCTAATAATTATTTACACGCACATAGTCACCATAATCCCACATGGGTCAAAAATATACCTAAGGGACAGTTTATTAGACTGAAAAGAAACAGCTCGCATCCAGACACATTCAAATCCCAAACCGAAGATTTAAAGAATAAATTTGTGGAAAGAAAGTATTCTCCACAAGATTTAGATAAAACAATTAGCGAGGTTGCAGCGATGGACAGAACCAGTCTTTTACAGTATAAAAACAAAAATAATAATAATAATAAAAAAATTGGTACAATAGATAGATTGTCATTTATCACTCAATTTAATCAAATGGCCCCAAATATAAGAAAAACTCTAAGAAAATACTGGCCAATTCTAAAAAAGGATAAAGAACTAGAGGGCATTTTACCCGAATATCCACACATTATATTTACAAAAGCTCCTAATATAGGACAAAGACTGGCACCCAGCTGTCCATCGCTGCAACCTATCCATCGCAGACTGGCACACTGTGGGGGATACTTTGTTTGCAACAAATGCACGGCATGCAAATATAGTATTAAAAAATCTGAATTTGGTTCCAATAAAACTAAAAAAACTTATAAAATAAAACAACACATTACATGCAACAGTTCTTTTGTTATTTATTTACTTGAATGTCCATGTGGTCTGCAGTATGTGGGTATGACCACTAGAGCTATAAAAAAACATTTGTATGAGCACATACATAATATTAAAATTGGTTTAGTAACACACAATGTGTCTAATCATTTTCTTCGGATGCACAATCAAGACCCTAAAGGCCTAAAATGCGTGGCTATAGAATGTATTACACCACACTGGAGAGGAGGCAATACTTTGAGCCTATTGGGGAGAATAGAATCCTATTGGATATATGAATTACGTACTCTCTCCCCAATGGGCTTAAATGTTGAATTTGATTTTAAAAGCCTTTTTGGTAGGATAGCACTGAAATTGGAAATTCAGGTTATAGATCATTGTCCATTGACTCTGGCCTATGGCATTAGGTTCTCCTCCAACTAAGTTGAGACTAACAGTGAATAAAACAACTGGTCGTAAAATACAATTGTATGTATTTTGTATTCAGTTAATGTAATATTTGCACTTATATCATATATGTATATATTTACCACAGTTCACATTTTTGTGTTTTTAGTATTCATAATATATATATATATATATATGAATTTGTATAATCATTAGGACTTAATTAAATTTATGTATTGTTTAAAAATATGCATTTATATAGTTAAATAAAATTTTATATCGTTTATAGTATATGTTTGTTACGTTTTAGTTGTTTGTGTCATATATCAGCAGAATTCGTAGATCAGCAGCAGCACCTTTTATCATTATCATGAACAATTCATCACATATGTGCTTGATTGCACAATTGTGCCTAAGAACTACTTCATCAGCTACTGCGCATGTGCATCAGACTGCAGGTGAAATTAATTCCTATAATTAAAGACTCTGTATATAAGGGACTTTACAGGACACTTTTACTTCATATAACCCTGAGGAAGAAAGCAGAGAGCTTTCGAAACGCGTAGGGTGGCGATTCCTGTACTCTGCAGCTTAACCCTTGGTGATTTCTCCCACGCATTGTCGAATCTGTATTGGATGCAAACCACCTAGCCTGCTGGAGCTGACGGCGTGCTGAATCAGCTGTTGCCGTTCGAAACCAACTTGGCGTCCATTCCCAGCATGCTGCGGGAGACCCTGCGTGTAGTCCAATACACACGTGTGGATGAAGACACCAGCCAGCAGTAACCAGCATACAGAATCGAGAGGGGATACTCTCTAAATTATCCACTGCCTGCTTACCTATTCCATCTGGTGAGTAGGCATTACTACTGTCACCATCGGTGCTGCGGAGCACTTCAATCTATTTTTATTGTCCTATTATTACATGTTTATGTATAATATGGAATATTATTAATTGTTATTAAATTGTTTTACTGTGTAATTTCACCTGTCCAGTTTTCAGCTGATTACATGTTGTCTTAAGTGTTGTTTGTCTTAACTTTACGGTATTACGCTATGTGTTGTGCTTTTTCTTTTCTTTAAAGCACACCGTGAGGAGCAACCTTCCATCAGCCAACAGGCTTGGCTTTCATATATCCTTTTGCTTGTATTAGCTATATAGGCGCCTCTGGATATTCCTCTTTTCCCATAGGAGATATCGGCACCCCATAACGGGGCCTGTATCTCGGGAAGGAGGGGGTCCCCGGACCTCAAATCAATGCGGTTCTGCTCCAGAGATCCCCTGCTCATCTACACTAGTATTACATTTTATATTAAAAAAGCTTCATTACTTTAGTTGCTAGCCACTAAGGCAATGAAGGAGTTAAACCTCAGAAGCCTGTTTCTTGGGGCAGAAGGGGTGGATGAAGGGGGTAATAGTCCCAGGGTGTGTGATTAGGCCTGTCTGGAAGGTTGCAGGAGGATTTGGATAATGGTGGTAACCGCTATGGTAATTAAGGGGTCACCCAGTCCCGCTACCCCCGGGTGTAATGGGGGGTCACACCTTTTCCCTCAGAATAATGTCTCATGAGAAGATTATGCTCGTACACTGAACAAAAGACATCTTATCACGAGGTTGTATCTGTAGAAAGGTCTTACAGCCTTATCAAAGGATATCGTAAGTACAATAGAAAAAAATAAGTCGAGAGTAGTATAAAGCAATATCTATGATTTATTGTATGCAACAATAATACTGAATGAAAAGATAATAAAAGCCATTACATAAAGCAGATTGCAATTACGAGTATGCTTGCTCATACATACCACCAAATTAGTATAGCAAGGTCAGTCTCGTTGTCTCTCTGTCTCTGGTCTGCTCTGTCTCCAATGTCAGAGAGAAAAGCTTATATTTTGTCTGTATACATCACAGTCCTATACTCAGCGAACATGCTAATTCCAATCTTGCAAAACTTACTTCTACATAACACCTAGGCCTATGCCTCATCCCAGCAAATTGACACATACAGTATTAAATTGTACTTTCTGATATCGGGGAAATTTAGTCCCCCCAATTGTCTGCATAATTGTAGTTTTTTTTATGCTATTCTGGGTCGCCCTCCTCTCCAAATGAACCTACTAAATGCTCTATTTAAGTCTTTAGTATCTGTCTGTTTTATTAGTAATGGTAGCATTTGTAAAGGGTAGAGAATTCTGGCAAAGTTGACCATTTTGATCAATTGGCATCTTCCTGACAGGTTCAGAAAGAAGTTCTGCCACCCCTCCAGTTCCTTTATTACCTTCTGAAAAATACTCTTAAAATTGTCTACATATAGTTTTCCCAGGACAGCTGCAATATTAATACCCATATTTTTTATAGATGTCCTTGTCCTTTTAAAAGGTAACTTCTCATCCCATGTTACATCATTCTTATTTAAGGATTAATAGTTCTTTTTTTGTAACATTAACTTTGAACCCTGTGAATAAACCAAATTCCCCAATAGCTTTAAATATGTTGGTCAACGCCTCCTCCGCATTAGACACTAGGAGCAGCAGATCATCTGCAAATAGACCTAATTTAGCCTCATAGTTCCAGTTCCCTATGTTGATTCCCTTGAAACTTTACATACGTCTCAGATATTCGGCCAAAGACTTGATAGCTAAATTAAAGAGAAAAGGTGACAGAGGGCACCCCTGTCTTGTACCTCTGTATAATTTAAATTCAGGAGACAGTAACCCTGCTACCATTATTTTAACTTTTGGATCTGCGCAAAGTGATTATATTATCCTAAGGAAAGGTCCCTCAACCCCCACTTTTTGCAGTACCTGGAACAGATACTTCCAGCTTACATTATCAAAAGCCTTTTCGGCGTCTATTGATATTATAATATTATTTTTGTTATTTTTTTATATTAGATTTGGTCCAGTTTACAGCAGCTATAACTTTTCTAATATTCTTTACCAATATCTCCCCTTTACAAATCTAGATTGATCTGGATGGATCAATTTTGGAAGGATTGATGCTTGCCTTTCTGCTAAAATTTGAGAGGATCTTGGCATCTTGATTTAATAAGGAAATTGCTCTACTGTACATGATTCTGGAATTAGTGGGTTTTTCCCTTCCTTGTGAAGAATCCTTATGAAAGTCATCTTGCCTGTTTTTAAGTATTCTTCAGTTTTTAATATATCTTTGAACGCTTCCTTAGGTAGACTTATTTCCGCACTTAAGATTTTATAGCATTTGGCCCCAAACCCATTGGGCCCTGGTGATTCGCCATTTTTTCGTTTTTTAATCGACTTTGATATTTCTTCTATGGAAATTGGCTCGTTTAATCTTTGTTGATCGTCCCTTGTTAATTTCGGCAATTGTCTGTTTGCCTCACTCTTTCCATATCATTTTTGATAGTATTCTTGAAATGCTAAAGATATTTCTTTGGGTTCAGTTGAGATTTCCCTATTAGCTTTCTGTATTTTCGTTATATGTTTAGATGATGTGTAGTTCCTGACTAAATTCCTCATTAGTTTGACAGCTTTAATCCCATATCTATATAGATGAAAGTCTCTATATTGCATTTTTTTAACTTCCTTTCTCTGAGCCATATCTCACATATGTCCTTTTTTAAAAAACAATATTTCTCTTTTGTGACCAAAGATGGTTTTAGTTTAAAGCTCCTGTGTGCTTCGCTTAGCTCATCACTAGCTTTCCTGAATTCCGTGTCTAATTCCTTCCTTTTTTTATTTGAAAAGGCCATTATATCTCCCCTTAGCACAACCTTTGCAGTTTCCCAATAATTGTCCTTCTTTTTGGCGTGCATTGTTATTGCCCTTGAATTGGTACCCTTTGTTTAGTAGGAAAGCTTTAAACTCCTCATTGTGATATAACTGTGACGGGAACCTCCATATCCTATCTTTGTGCTCTTTCTGCCCAATATTTAGCCGTATCCATACTGGAGCATGGTCAGAAATCAAGATGTTTTCAATGGAAGCCATACCTAAATTAAGGATTAGATGGTAACATTAAAAAATAATCGTTTCTTGAAAAGGTATTATGAGGATGGGAGAAAAAGGAGTACTCCCTCTCCACGGGTATTAGTAACCTCCAGCAGTCCGTCACCCCTCGCGCTTCCCGTAGAGTCTTAATACTGTTCTGTCCTGAATTTAACCCCCTTTGTAGTATATTTTGCCCTGATTTGTCTAACAATGGATCTTGAGCTACATTAAAATCTCTGCCAACTATAGTATTGTTACCTTTGTCTTTAAAGATTCTTTCCGCCGTGCTCTGGACAAAGCTCTGGCTGTTCTTATTGGGGCCATATATATGTAACCCACTTTCCCCCACCGTATGGGAGATATGGCAGCTATGGTGTGTGTGGTGCATTACCTGTGGCTCGCAGGAGACCTGAATCTCCGCCTCTGGGAGCCTGGGGTGTACCTGATTCGTCTGGTGACAGCGCCTCCACCTGCAAGGGATCCCAACGGGGTGGGATAAGCCCCTTAAGGAGCAATAACAATAAAACACACACTCAAGCATATACCAACAACTTTTACTGAACACAATAATATTGGTACCCTGTACCACACAGTAATATAGGCGCCAACCTGATACCACCAGTGAGTGTACCCAAAGTACATTGGATGCCAGGCACCAATACCCAATGTCCCTTCTCGCAATGTCAAGGCCCACCCAAAGTGTAGAAGATAGCGCTATCCCGTGAAGTGTTGGTGCACTTAATTGGGTACCTGCCCTGGAGCTCCAGCACCTGGGTGATGCAGATTAACACAGAGGATCCATCTAATCCGACGTTGTCATCCACTATGGTGTCCGCCTCCGTGTGGGGTGAATTCCGGAGTGGATAATATCACCTTGCAGTCTCTCACAGGGAGGTAGTCTGATCCCAGATCACAGGTCGCAATCACTGTGCGGTGTCTTCACTGTGTCCCTGACACTAGACAGTAATTGGGGAAGCGTCCCTACCTAAGGGGCCTTCCCTGAAACAACCACAAGCTACTGTGAGAAACTGTACATTACTTAATGTAGAGGTAAACGGTGGGTGCACAAATTCCCTGGTGCGAATATAATAAAACTTACACATATTTCTTTCTGTCAGCATTATACAGTCACCCACAGTACTCTTCAATAGAGGGTGATGTCCAGACTGACACTGGGGTGTATTATACCTGCACTAATAGGAAAATTGGTAGGGGATCTGTAACTGCTATGTAAAGCAGATGAGCCAATAAACCTACCCCTATGACGTTTCAGAGATACTATATTTAAAATTCTCTATGGGAGTGTGCAGCAAGGAAAAGGATTGCCTAATATTTGTGAGAAACTGTACATAATACCGCGCTCCTCAGTATCGAAGTTTGCTGCTGGTAAAAAGATAGGCCTTACATATAGAAAAAAAAAAAGAACGATTCCTGCGCTCCTACCAATTAGGCTAAAATAAAATAATAATCTCATAAAAAGGGTTAGTCGGGGCGTAGCTGGGGCCTAATGGGGGTCTCTGGCCTAGTGCAGGGGCCTACTGACACCCTGCACCTACACCCTTACCCTTTGATGTCCCAGCTCCGACTAACTAGTGTGGTGCAAGCACACCAAATGTATCCATTTCTCTGCAGGGGAATACTGCAGCCCTATTGGCTGTGGGGTGCCATGCGTTTCCCAGTCCCTGGGGCTGCTGGGAGTTGCAGTTCCTTATGCAGAGCAATGTAGTAATGGCTGCTGGGTTCTTCTGCGCATGCTTACCATCTCGCGTATGCGCACCATCTCATGCATGCGCGACCGGGCTGAAGATGGTGGCGCCCTGCAAAGGGAGCCACCGTCGACTCGGTCGCCTCCACCACTGGCACGCGCCACCCGCAACCCTCCCCGCACTCTCACCATCCTCCGCTGACGGTCGCAGCCGCAGTGGAAGGTCAGGGGATGAAGGGGGACCCAGGCCACTTAGATTATAAATGTTTAATTCTGTTTGGTGTATTTTTACTCTGCATTGCACCAGTCTCCCCGTTGTGTCCCCAGAGGAAGTTATTATTTCCAGGGGCAGTGCTTTATTAATTAGAATTGCTACACCTCCCTTCTTTCCCCCTGCTGGGAAATAAATACCTTCACTCACCCAGTCCCGCTTAAGTTTTTTACTTTCGTCTTCATTCCGGTGGGTTTCCTGAACTAGTGCAATATCTGTCCTTAATTTTTTCATGTGTCTAAGAATTTTGTTTCTCTTTATTGGAGAATGTATGCCCTTTACTTTCCAAGAGACTATTTTCATGTACATTTTACTGTGTGTTTGTGAATATACTTACGTTATCCTGCTGCTTTTGTGGGTATCTTATTCTATCTTGTACCATGCACCATGCGTGCAGTCCTTTTATTACTTTTGCTGCTGATGACCTTAGTTCCATGAACTGAAACACATCTGACAGTACTATAACATACAGTAACACACATAGAAAGAAAAAACATTAACATCACTTCATTGACTTTCCTTTTTCCAGAAGCAACTCCTGCCCCCCATCCTATTGTGATACTTCACTCCTCCCGCTCCGCCATATAATATATATCCTTCAATCTATGCCTGACTAATAAGCTTTTGTCTTTTCTAACTACTTGTTAGGTCGTATTAACCTATTATACCCCTTATCGCTTCCTTATATAAACATATTTAACTGCTGCTTGTATTAGCATAACTTTTTTTTTTAACTACTTAAATACTTAATGCACCTAGCTTGGCCTTGAACTTCGGCCGTCCCCAATAACTGTTAACAAGTCAATTCTTCTAGTCCCCTCTACTCCACAAACTTTTTGCCTTCTTCAATCTTTTATCTCAGGATACCCCAAGAAGTACTTTTAGTTGTTTGCACATTCCAAGTCCTCAAGATACTTTTAAAGTCCTGAAGCTCTCTTCCTCTGCGTCGTTTTGTTCTCTTGCTGGCCTCGCTCTTTTTGGGGCTTTCGTCGGTTCTTCTGTTGCTCCTTGATTCGCCCCCAGAGCCTTTATCTTGTGCCTTTGCTTCAGGTCTCTGTAAGAACTTTTCCGCTTCCTCTGCTGTGTTGAACACTCTTGTTCCTGCCTCTGTGAAGATTCTCAAAGTGTCAGGGTAGCTTAGTGTACATTTTTTGTTGCACTTAAAGAGAGCGCTGCACACCTTGCTGAATTCCCTCCTTTTATCTGACACCGCTGCTAAATAGTCTTGGAATAACAGGATCCTGTGTCCCTAAAATATTAGGCGGACAGTACTTTTATATGCCCGTAGCAGATTTGCTTTTTCTGCAAAATCTAGGACTCTTGCCATTACTCCCCTAGGTCTGTTTTCTTGCCCTGGGCTCCACCATGAGTAATTCCCAGTGTCTCTGGTATCCATTTGGAGCAAAAGTCCATTAATTGTATTGGTTTCACAGACTCAGGGATCCCAATAATGCACACATTATTTCTTTGTGATCTTTATTCCAGATCATCCATTTTTTCCTCTAGGGACTGATTCTTTCTTTTTAAAGTGTACATTTCCAGTTGCAGTGCTGCAGAGTTTTCCTCCAGGTCACTAACTCTATATTCACCCTCCCCTATTCTGGTGCTCTGTGAGGTGAGTTCCCTGTTAAGATACTCTATGGCTCTCTGCAGCTTTTCAAAGCTTTTAGTCAGAGTTGGCATGATTTCCCTCCCCACAGTTCTGGCCACCTCACCATGCTCCATGAGGTTGGCAGCCATCTTGGATTTTTCCTTTTTCTTCTCTGCCTTCTCAGGACATTGCTGCTGCTTTGTTGGCATCTTTGTTTGTTTTTAGAGATATTTTTCCATCCAGCTCATTTTGGACCCTTTCCTCTCTCAATGCCTGTCACGTTTTGTTCAGGTTAGTGCTGTTTTGGCAATTACTAGCTGGGTATCTGCAGAGCTCAACACTGCTTTCACTTTGCTTAGCTCCAAAACAGAACACACCTCGATTTTTGGGGGGGTAATCTGACTTTAAAATGCTAAGGAGCCTCTCCTCTAGCTTTCCCTACTCCTCTGGTGCCTTTTTTGTGTGTGCAGATTATTGCCTTTTTGGCTGCGATCTGGCAGAGCCTTCACAGAGCTCAGTCTTCTGCTGCTGCTCTGTCTGGTGCCATGCCAGAAGTCCGTTTTAACTTTTAATCACAGACAGTTACTTCACTGTGTGTGAAAAATAAACACACAGAGATTTTAAGGAGACAACCACAAAAAAGAACAAACTATTTACAAAGTAATCTGTTCCTTATTTCGGAGTCAAAATGCAAGGCTCACTAGGCCCCACTTTTGTGAGCCCAGCCTTACCTCACTCTTTCCGCAGCCACTGGAGGTGGTGTGGGCAACTCCACAGGGGTGGAAGAAGAGGTGGAGTCAACAACACCATTGAGACCCCAGTTTTTGGCAGGGACTCACTGGATGTTGCCGGTGTGCTCATCATGGAGGGGGCTTGCAAGCTCTCTATCCCCTGCTACACTGTCAATGTAAGCCCAATCAGTGCAGCAGTGATCTGCCCCATGTTCTTGCTCATTGCACTGCTGTGCTGGCACATTAAGTGGCTGATGACATGGAATTGGAGCCTTGAAGTGTCCTCTATTCAAGTAAGCTGTGAGGTAATGCTGTGGAAGCCTGCCATCTGCATCCATAGTAGCACCTGTTGATGCCCCAAGGGATTTTTTTTAAGTGCCCAGTTCGTTAGTAGGGAAGGTTCTAGAATCCATCTTGGAGTTGAGAAAACACAGAAGAGAATCCTAAAAAGATTTTACTGGCCACGGACACACAATGCAGTAAAAAAAAGTTCTGTGCCTCCTGTCCCGAGTGTCAGTTGACAGCCCCCTAACCATGCTTGAGGGCCCAGTTAATTCCTAAGACCATTATTGACGGTCCATTTGAGTGGATTGCTATGGATATAGGGGGTACCTTGGAGAAATCTGCCAAGGGTGAAATGGAGTAGTAGTGCGGAGACCGCGTTTTTAGACCTGTGTACAGCGCTCTGTAGTCCCTCAGTCTTTGTAGCCCCGGATTTTACAAAGGAATTTTTCCTGCAAACTGATGCCTTGGAAGTAGGTCTTGGAGCAGTCCTGTCACAGCTTGTAGGAAATGAAGAACACCTGGTCTTATATTTAATTTGCAAGTTGTATCCCCATGAACTACCCCATACACTACTGTAGAAAAATAATGCTTGGCAACGGTGGGCAAGTGGGCAACGGACACTTTCAAATATTATCCTCAAATATTATCCTCTTAGGCAGGTCTTTCACCCTCATTACAGACCATGCACCCTTACAGTGGATGCATAGAAACAAAGAAAAGAACTCTAGGGTTACCCGCGGGTTTCTGCCATTGTAACCCTTTAATTTTATAGTCCAGCATCTACCAGGCATACTGCATAGTAATGTGGATGCACTTTCAAGGGTTTGCAGTCTCGGTGGACGGGCCGCTCCACACGGTAATGTTACGATGGTGAGGGGGATATGTGACAGTGTCATAGATTCTGTGTATATTAGTAGGTGTTTACACTATGCCTTCTTCCCAGTATGTGAGGATGTGAGGAATTAACTCCACTGGCTAGGCAGTCCACATGTGATCCTAATAACGTTAGCTTACATGCTTTAAAAAGGGAAGAGGAAATGCCTCTCAAGCAGCAGGCTCTCTCAGACACTAAGAGAGAGCAGAGGAGAGCTGACAGACACAGGCTGCTCATACTTACGGTGTCCCTAATGGAATAAAGCTCCAAGGTAAGGAGCCACATTGTATTTCCACACCTTGTTTGTCTGGTCTGAGTTTAGCTAACCAGATGGGTAGATAAGTTTACCTCTGTTTAGTTAGTTTCACTAAAGAGGAATAGGCTTTTGCTTTATGTTTTGTTTGACTTAAAGGGACAGTGTACACATTCTTCTGTTATTATTGTGGACAAATAAAACCAACAGAATATTATTTCACTATAAGAATGGTGTTGCCTCATCACTAAGCACGGCCATCCTGCCACATTATGTAACAGGTGTTGAAAATTCCTTCTATATGGTATGGAATATATTTATAATGTCCTCTTAGATGCCTCTTTTGAAACAAATTTTATTTAGGTTGCCTTTTCCCCTTTGTTAATTAAGTGGCTCTTTTCTGCACTTTTTCCTGTTCCACAATGTTTTTTTATGGAGCGGATCACAAAACTGTACTCCCATATTCAAAGTGTGGTCTTACTAAGGATTTATACAGTGGCAAAATGATGCTGTCTTCCCTTCCATCCATACGCTATTTTAAGCAAGATAATATCCTATTAGTCTTTGCAGCTACCCTGTACTGCCTGAAATTGATTTATATTGTTAAGCCTACAGTCTACAAGCACTCCTTAATACTTCTCCATTAAGGATTTACATAATTGTATCAAATTTAATCTGTATGTAGCCTGCTTGTTCTTGCTTCCCAAATGCATAACCTTATATTTATCTTTATTTAACCATGGAGACTTTGCTCTCTATGCCAACCTCAAAGTCATTCATAACCAAGTTAAAATTACCCAAGAAGAAGTCTTGCAAGACTCATGTGATGCTTTAAATTATTGAGGAAACATTGCAATAAGAATATTAGACTTATATACACATAAGTGTAAATATCCTAAAATTGAATACTATAGTATAGTACAGGCCTGCACAACTCGTAAAGTGCGAAGGGCCGAACTGCTCCAAGGAAAAATAAATTGGGCCGCACGGGTAAAATCATCATCATCATCATCATCATCATCATCATCTCTCCTCCAGCACCCATCATCATCCTCATATCTCCCCACGAACCCAACACTATCAACCATTGCGATACTCCCCATCTATCTCTCATACCCCCATCTCTCCCCCTCACCCACACACAATACACCCCTCCACATCAAACACACAATACCCCCCTCCACATCAAACACACAATACCCCCCTACACCCCACACACATCCCACCACCCCCTGCAGCTCACATCCCTCCCCCCTGCAGCTCACATCCCTCCCCCCTGCAGCTCACATCCCTCTGCCCCCTTGCACCTCACATCCCTCTCCCCCCTTGAACCTCACATCCCTCTCCCCCCCTGAACCTCACATCCCTCTCCCCCCTTGCACCTCACATCCCTCTCCCCCCCTTGCACCTCACATCCCTCTCCCCCCCTTGCACCTCACATCCCTCTCCCCCCCTTGCACCTCACATCCCTCTCCCCCCCTTGCACCTCACATCACTCTCCCCCCCTTGCACCTCACATCACTCTCCCCCTTGGGTGGGTGACAGTGACTGGGTGACAGTGACTGGGTGGGTGGGTGACAGTGACTGGGTGGGTGGGTGGGTGACAGTGACTGGGTGGGTGACAGTGACTGGGTGGGTGACAGTGACTGGGTGGATAGGTGGGTGACAGTGACTGGGTGGGTGACAGTGACTGGGTGGGTGACAGTGACTATGACAGTGACTGGGTGGGTGACAGTGACTGGGTGGGTGACAGTGACTGGGTGGGTGACAGTGACGGGGTGGGACACAGTGACTGGGTGGGAAGAGTGACAGGGTGGGACACAGTGACAGGGTGGGACAGTGACTGGGTGGGTGGGTGGGTGACTGGGTGGGTGGGTGACAGTGACACTGACAGTGGGTGGGTGGGTGACAGTGACTGGGTGGGTGGGTGACAGTGACTGGGTGACAGGGTGACAGTGACTGGGTGGGTGACAGTGACTGGGTGGGTGGGTGACAGTGACTGGGTGGGTGGGTGACAGTGACTGGGTGGGTGGGTGACAGTGACTTGACAGTGACTGGGTGACAGTGACTGGGTGGGTGACAGTGACTTGACAGTGACTGGGTGACAGTGACTGGGTGGGTGGGTGACAGTGGGTGGGTAGGTGACAGTGACTGGGTGGGTGACAGTGACTTGACAGTGACTGGGTGGGTGACAGTGACTGGGTGGGTGACAGTGACTATGACAGTGACTGGGTGGGTGACAGTGACTAGGTGGGTGACAGTGACTGGGTGGGTGACAGTGACGGGGTGGGACACAGTGACTGGGTGGGAAGAGTGACAGGGTGGGACACAGTGACAGGGTGGGACAGTGACTGGGTGGGTGGGTGGGTGACTGGGTGGGTGGGTGACAGTGACACTGACAGTGGGTGGGTGGGTGACAGTGACTGGGTGGGTGGGTGACAGTGACTGGGTGACAGGGTGACAGTGACTGGGTGGGTGACAGTGACTGGGTGGGTGGGTGACAGTGACTGGGTGGGTGACAGTGACTGGGTGGGTGGGTGACAGTGACTTGACAGTGACTGGGTGACAGTGACTGGGTGGGTGACAGTGACTTGACAGTGACTGGGTGACAGTGACTGGGTGGGTGGGTGACAGTGGGTGGGTGGGTGACAGTGGGTGGGTGGGTGACAGTGACTTGGGTGACAGTGACTAACAGTGACAGTGACTTACCTTGACCCGGGTGGGTGCAGGTTGCCGCCGGACGCTTGCTCCTCCTGCCCCCGATATCCCTGCGGCAGCTGCCTGGGACGGGAGGTGGGCTTGGGGGCGCGGGTTGGGGGAAGGGGGGGGAGGAGGGCACGGGAGGTGAGCTCGTGGGGGACGCGAGAAGCTGGCCGCGGAGGGAAGCGGTGAGAAGCAGGCCGCTGGAGGAGCTGAATTATTTAATTATTACTTCCCCCTCCAGCCCACGTTGGGAGCAGGGGGGGGAGCGGGCCCGCAGAGGAGCTGCATGTTGCTTCCCCTTCCGCCCCGCGTTGGGAGCAGGGAAGGGGGAGGGGAGCGGGCACGCAGAGGAGCTGCATGTTGCTTCCCCTTCCGCCCCGCGTTGGGAGCAGGGAAGGGGGAGGGGAGCGGGCCCGCAGAGGAGCTGTGTGTTGCTTCCCCCTCCGGCCCACGTTGGGAGCAGGGGGGGGGAGCGGGCCCGCAGAGGAGCTGCATGTTGCTTCCCCTTCCGCCCCGCGTTGGGAGCAGGGAAGGGGGGGGGGGACGGAGCGGGCCTAGCGCATGCGCGCCGGGACCGCAGGGAATTGGCGCCATTTTTTTTTCAAAGTTTTTTTTTTTTCAAAGTTTTTTTTTTTTTCAAAAAAAAATTTTTTTCAAAGTTTTTTTTTTTTTTTTAAATCTCATCGAGGGCCACACAGAGAGGCCAGGCGGGCCGCATGCGGCCCGCGGGCCGCGTGTTGTGCAGCCCTGGTATAGTAGATTTTTCTTCAATGGCTATCAAGCTCAAGTACAAAAGACCTCCACAATGTAAAGCTGACCTATGTGTCAATATTGTTCAATATGTTCTAAAAGAGATTTGCATACTGGGTGGTTTTCATTTTCTTATCCTGATTGCAGTAAAATATCTCATATCCATTCATTTGTATTGCATTGGTATGTTGATTGAGGGCACCTGACCTTAAACCCTTTTGCTTAAACCTCCATGCATACAAATGACCTTCCAGTACAAATATCTGTTGTTTTTATATTGCTTTGCAAATTGTCCTTTGATGGCTATAGACTGACATTAATAATTATTCTGAGCCAGTCACGGTAGACCAGGGCAATATACACTGGGATCGCAAACGCCAGACAGAACCAAGGAGTTAAATAATGCGTTTATTATGGAACGGAGTCAACAGGCACCACACAATACAATATTATAGCACAACTCACCAAAACAGGAGTTACAGGAGGAATTCTAGTGCTGCTTCAATAGGCTTACTCAGGTCAGCTTCCACTCTGCAGGGTTCTGATCCTTCAATACCTCGAGCATGCTATTCATAGGATTAAACTATAACAATGCAATTTAATATATCTTAATTAAGAATGCTTCTTTATTGTTCAACATTCCTTCATTATTATCTAATGAGATTATGCTGAATTGCAAAATAGACCATTTTGTACACATTAGTACTTAAACAAAGCATCTGCTATTTGGGGCATTTTACTCCATAAAGAATTTTCAGACCCATACAGCACATACAGAGTTAAATTGAACATATATTGTAGGTGTATTTTTTAAATGCTCTTGCTTATTATTAGAAAAACAAGTGACAAATAGGTGCACTGAGGGATAGTATACTTTATTATTAAAAAAGGGGGTGATAAGACAGTGGACGAGCAAGGTCCAATGATGAATAAGGAAAAATAACAAAACGGAAATAAAATGTATTAGAATAACTGGTTCATGCACCAGTACTATCGGGGATGGCACCGGGTCAATTCTAGATCACACTAGCACTACAGAAAGGGTCCGGACCAGTCTGAGTACATACCCCGTTTGGATGAGGGAAGTGAAGAGTGAAGACCCGCTCCCTCCGACTGCAAAACTCTACAGGAACTGCCACACGTGACTTCTATGCGTTTCGCACGTAGCTTATTATTGCTTATAATACTTATTTTAAATAATGGTAGAGAGTCATATTAAAAAAATATAGCAAATTATTTATTCTATTTTTACTGTATTGCATATTAGAAGTCCTGACAATGCCGGTTTCTACCTGGTAGAACAATGCTAGCATCAGTAGTGTAGCCAGAATTTTCCCAGTGTTTGGGTACTTAGTTAAGTAAGTGGGGCCAGATAGTAGCCCAAAAACTGGGCGAGCCTCCTCTTATTCCCTCCCCAGGATCAATTAACATGGCAAAGGATGTTCAATGGTTGCACTGGTAGAAGTTGTGGTCACAAAAGCCACATTAAGTTTTGGAGCACAACTTTCATGGGCTTGAGGCAGAATAACCCCCTGCTCTAGCAATGCCAACAACTAGCATGATATCTGCTGTGAAAAACTTTAATCTAATCTTTTTTCCTCCATTATAGAGAGATAAAGGGATGTTTTAGTCATGCAATTTCACACAAAAATACATGTGGTACATCAGACCTACTGTAAAAGCTACGTTCTATTGGAAAAGTTACTTGTACACCTCTTGTTTCAAAATCACAGATTTCACCACACCCCTGCAAAATATGTGGCCATATTTTGCATCCTGGCAGCTGGTTTCTGAGAAAAGAGAGATGAAACAGAAGTATAGTACTTACAGGTTGTGCTAATTCAACATCAATGATATTCTTTTATTTCCCATTGGTGGAGATTGAAAAAATAAAGGTTTCAAGGGGACATGCTTCATCCTTTGTCAGATGTATGACAAAAGGTAGAGCATTGTTTTTCACATTAGTGCAGAGATGAAAAGGTCTCTGCAAAAATGTGAACTAAAAGAGCATCATTGGTATTATAGTGACACAACCTGTGATTGTGACCATTTAATTTATGATATATCTACATAACATAGTCATATTCAACAGAAAAAACAATAGCAGACCTGATTAAAATTTAAAAAAATAATACATCTGGTCCTTTAAATGCAATAACAGTGCTGTTTACAAATACATTTTACTGAGAAAGTCCTTCTCTGATTTAGGAAGTAAATAAACCTTTATGATAATGACGTTTGTAAACTGTTGGCGAAATGAGAAGGGTGTTAAAGAGGAGGACTCTGTGGAAGAAACAAGCTCCACCCTTGTTTTAGGGTAACAGTCTGCCAGAGACTTTGTTTATTGCGTAGGTACAGCAAGAGATACATATGACAGGCCGGATCGGAGTCTGGTTAACATAAGCACTGAATCTTTTCTGTACTCCTTTATATTTTAGCAAGCAAACCAGGTGTGACCCCGTGATCGTATAGTTGCACAAGTTAGCATATGTTCTTGCAGAGCTGAGCTTCAGTAAAAGATAGATAAAACAGGAGAATGTTTGTTCCATTTCAAGGCAAAAGCCAGACTAGTTGTTTCCTGTTTAACCTTCTCAGCGTTGGAAGAGAAAGATAACAGCAACCAGCGAAAGACCGTTTATACTGTAGTTAGGTAAGTAAAATAGCAATTTAGCTATTTCTAAGGTTAAAAGTAAATGGAACATAAGCCTTTTATTGTAACACTTACACAGTCCTTCATACACATGCCATTACCCATAATACATTTCTATAGTAGAGCAAGAGTCTAAAGTTTTATTCTACAATTTCCCCCTTTGAGGCTTATAGCCTCACTGAAAACTTCAGACCCGTACAGTATTTCCATTAACATCCTGATTTCATCTTCTTCCTTTTCTGTCTTCATCATACTCATACCTTCTATCTAAGATATGCTTTAGAGTAAGGTTTGATTTCTTATGGGGTAGTTTTAATCTGGGGAGGTGGGTGCACATACAACATCCTACCCTAAACAGCAAATATAAGGCAATAGTACAGATCAATATGGCCAAAACACCTACAAAGAGTTGTCTTAATCGCAGTAACCAGGAAGAAAACATTCCTGAAAGCTAAGAGGTAATGCTTTATTCTTCTTCTATATGGAATTGGGCAACCACGTCCCTGATCTGCTTAATAAGATCATGAATAGTGCTGTTGTTATTTGGTATATAGGTACAACACTTTTTCCCTAGAAGAACACAAGTTCCTCTTTTTCTGCTAACATATAGTCCAATGCCATTTGATTTTGCAGGGCTGCAGTTTGTATACCAACCATTTCAGTAGTTATTTGTCCAAAGCGTCTGCAGTGTAATTGCTGATTTGTTCAATCAGTTTGGCAAGGTCCCAGGGGCTGTGCTGGAAATAAAGTATAGTTCATCTTTCATGAGAATATAGGTGATTGCCTCTCCAAATAGAGTACCAGCGGTGAGAATGACAATCACTCGCATCCATCGTTCCAGATCCCATGGATGATGTCATGGTCTGTGTATGCATTCCATGATGGTGGGACCTTTTCCTTTATCTTTACTTGTCTTTCTTGGATCGAAGATAGTAATGCTGTTGCACCTGAGGTTCCTCTACCCTTTCCTCGGTGAGGTTCTGGGGGTCTTTATCAGTGGACTCAGAAGATGTCTTCTCTGGTATTGTAGGTGATTAAGACTTTTTACAGTGGGAGGCGTGTATCTAGGTGTCTCGAGCTTGTTATCTAACTCCTGTGCTGGTCATGAGTATGACTTGATATGGACCTTTCCATTGTGGTACCAATACATATTTTCTTTTGTGAACCTTCACATGGATCCAATCACCGGGTTGCAGATCATGACAAGCTTCTTGAGCTTGTTGTGGCAAGGCTTCGAAAACCTGTGAATTGAAGGCTTGGACATACCAAGGTTATGGAAACCAGGGTTTAATTTTGCACATACCCTGACTTTTAATTACTATTTGTGTGTCTAATTCATACATTATTTTGTTTCAAAAGACATTGAATTGGTTAATATAAACCCTATTGGATAGTTTAGAAAAGACTGTTTTTGATTCAAGGTTACCATGGAAAAATGTCCGTAATTATTGTTGGATGGGGTTCACAAAATGTTTCTTGCCTCTGTAATTGTCAATGAGTATGAACCAATGAAGTGACTGAAATGATAGAATAATGAAGAAGGATGACATCATGGAAACAGTTGTTAAGAGAGAAATATAGTAAGAGAAGAGCACGTGAGTGGGAGAACTGCAGAGAGAGATTGAGAAGGGATGAACTGTCCCGAGGACCCTGGAGAGAGATGCAGCATGGTGACAGAGCCTTCCCAGACCGGCAAAGCAGCACTGGAGGTAGCGGGTACAAGTGAGCAGAGAGTACATCTTCAAGTAAAGGGGACCCTTGTAAACTGGGGGTCATGAAGCTGTGAGCAGATCAAGCAGAAACACATCCAAGGGATTGGCACTACAGCACTTCAGTATCCTTTTCACCATACATATGTCACCATTATTTGTAAAGTACAAGGCCTGCATCTATTAACACACCCACATTTTACACAAGCTCCAATGCTGCGCTTGCACCAATAGTGCATATGTGCCACTGGGAATTAGTAAGAGACACTGAGGGACAATTGAGCAGCAAGATACACTTTTATCCTCTTTATATGCTTGTAATATTGTTATCTAACAGATACAGTACGTCTCTCTCTCTTCATTGTCTGATCATAGCCTGGCCCCTTACTGGCTGAGTAGACTATCTTACACATAGGGGAGATGGACTCAGGCTCCTGCTCTAGTATCCACACTTTATTACATTTAGGGAAATAAGGAGGTTTCATAGATATAAATAATTTATTTTTAACTTTCCTTATTACTCTATAATCACTCACCTTGCCTATGTACTTCATTTAAAAGCCTGCAACAGCTTCAGAAATACTGTGTTTTTAGCTCATTTAAAAAAAATAAGAATGTAGTTGAAAGTTTCCTGGTAAGAATGAAGTTGAAAGTTTCCACTCACTGTGTAGGGTCTATACATATCAAAAAAATATTACAGTCCACTTAATGTATGGCACACAGTAAAATAAGCACCACAGACATCTCACATTGTCCCAAGTGATGTCATTTGTAATATAATAATAATAATAATAATAATGTAATTTAATTGGTTGATTTACCATGTGACTGTCTAATGTGCTATTCAACATGTGAATAAATAAGCCTCTTGTTATGCAACGAGGGGGGCAGGGTTGTGCTGTATAAGCAACATACAGTATATTAATCTCTTAACAAAACTTTGTGAAAACTAGCAATGGTTGTCCATTACTTTTTGGACTACTACGGGGTTAATATATTAAAATGTATTTAATATGTATTTAATGTACTTTTATCATCTATTTTTGATTGGTGTAGGTTATCTTGCCTTTGTATGTAGTACAGATGAGGAAAATAAAATGCCTGCACTTCAGAGGACTTTTGGTGCAAAGGTTTATTGAGATACAGGATCAACTTTCGGTATAGACCAAAATCCAAATAGGGATCGAAATGTTGATCTCTCAATAAACTTTGACTTTTACCCCAAAAGTCCTCTGGAGTGCAGGCTCTTTACTTTCCTCATCTAAACTCCACTTCTTGTGGAAGTCTGAGCAACCGTGGCAGCTACTACTAGACTACTGTGAGTGCTCCTTCTGTATTCATCTTTGTATGTACTAAACATTATATACATAGGAAAGATGACCTCTCACCCTACCTGTTCCCACCACCTTCCTTATCCTCTCACCCCTCCTCATCCTCGGTCTCACCCATCGTCATCCTCTCTCACCCCCTCCTCCTCACCTTCTCTCCCCCTCACTCCCTCCTTATCCTCTCACTATTCCCTCTTAGCCCTCCTTCTCATCCTTTCACAACTCCCCTCATCATCCTCATCATCCCTTTCACCCCCACTTCTCATCCACTCAGCCCCTCCTCATCCTCTCTCTTACCCACTCCTCATCCTCTCACCCCAATTGTTAAATGTATCATCCTTTAGTGAATCTAGTCTTATGACCTTTACATTTTTCTTTAAAATTTCTAGTCTTGTTCAATGGCTGTAATGTTGGTATAACTGGAAATGTGTCTTCACTGTCCAGTCAAATGTACATTTTTTATACCAATGTTGTATTTTGTATTTGCTGATAGCAGTAGTATTTAGACCATGTTAAGAGCACCAGCAGAAAACTTAAATGCCTGTTACATGGAAATCCAATCAACCGGGGACTAAACATTTCCTCAGTATACAGGGAAATAAACTGCACCAAATGTATCAATGGAGAAAAAAATCCAATTTAAAGTGATATCATTTTGTGTTTGCACTTTTTGCATCAGATTTATACCAAGTTTGACTTGTTACAGTGCATAGAGGTTATTGCATTTAAAGTGCAGACATTCTATTCAGTGCTAGACGTAAACATGCAAAAGAGCTATTTTAGCTCTCAGATTCCTTCTTAGTAGCAATAAAAAAAAATTAAATTGTAGCAAATATAACTTCATTTTGCAGGTCTATTTATCCAGTACATTTTATTTATGTCACTTTCTCATAACATGGTTTCCCTTTGTGAAAATGGTTTCGCTATACACTGAAAAGGGTGATGGTATTAGAACATTGCATTTGTTTGAGTGAACTGTATTCCCTCACTCAGTTGTAAAAATTCACTCTTCACATTTTGATGTACTCTGATAAATGCTTTTTGTTAGAACAAAATGTCAGTGCCGAGATACTTCATTAAACATGTTACTAAGGACACTGTGTGTAGCATATAGTTTTTGATGCTAATTTTAGCAATATGTGCCAGGTCTTTTTACTGCAAGGTACATGAATATACAGTAAGCAATTGCAAATACGTGTTATGGGTATTCAATTAAATTATTTATATTTCTTACCTTCAATTTTATTTGCCTGCGGATCAAAAGGAAAACTTTTCAAATTATAAATAGAACATAAAAATAGTAAGCAAACCCCGATAGATAAACACGCTTCCAGCAGTTAAGTTATTTTCCGTTGTTGTCAAAATAGTACTGTACATGCAATCTGTGGTTTCCATAATGTTATCATCAAAGGACTGGTGCTCATTGCACATTGAATATGAGGTTCAGATGTGTCCTACTGTGTTTCAGAGGTCAAACTTTGTATCGTATCCGCTTCCACCCAAAAAATAAAGAAAATGTGCGCGAGTAAGAATAAATAAACTGAGAAAACATGTCCAGTTCTAGAGAAGTCAGACAGACCCAAATCTATTTTAAGTAGTATTTTTACAATTTTCAAGTCTGAAAAAGTCAGATTGAAGTATGTGTTCAAGGTCGGAGAGGCTATGCTGTGTGCATACGGTATAAGATTGTGTCATCTGCATACATGTGTGCGGTCGCTGGAAAAAAAAGCCAGAATGGAATTGGCTAGGGAAATTTGTCTTAGTATAGCAATCGCTTAATTGGGAGTGAACACATTTTTCCATGACTTTGGATAGTATTGGGAGAAGAGAGATTTGCCTGTAGTTTGAGTGTTTTTGTCCCTACTTTTGAAGATTGGGACAATTCTGCCAGGTCTTAGGGATATGGCTTGCAGATAGAATTGAGTTGACTATGGAAGCAATTAGTTTGTAATGGCTGGGGCACCAAGTCTTTTATCAACTTAGATTGCAGTATGTCAGGTCCACTGCTTAGTTTTAATTTGAGGAGCGCTTGTGTAATCTCCTCTTCGGATACTGGGACAAATTGAAAATTGTGAGCAGTGTTAGGAGAGGGTGGGGCTATAGGAGTACTCTCACAATGAGGTTCATTTTTGTGGTTTGGGTTGCATTTCACTAATGTTAGTAGCACACCCCACAAAGTAATCATTGAGTGCATTTGCAATGTAAGTGGGATTTGTCAAGAGTAATATCCTCCTTAGTGATATTAGTTGGTTGTTGATGGCTAGAAGGCTGGAATATATTGTGGATATCCTTCCAGATGTTAGCTGGGTCTGATGCATTCTGACGGAGATTGTCAGAGTAATGTTGTGCTTTTGCCTGTATTGTTTGCCCTGTGCACATATTCCGCAGGCATCTGTAGTTATTAAGATCCTTGGCAGTGTCAATTACTTTGTAGCTTTTCCACAAGGCATCCCTGAAATTGTAGAGCGCTATAAGGTCAGTTGTAACCCACGGAAGGTGGACCCCCGGACTCTTAGTCTGCGTAGTAGGGCATGGATATCACAGAGTTTGAAGAACTCGGATTGGTCGGGAATTAAGTCGATTTTGTACCAACGGAAGATTTTGGGGTAAGCTCCCCCCCAAAAAAATTGACGCGTAAGCAGTCCCATATTCTGGTATCAGTATTTTGCCAAAAACAGCCAGAAACTGTTGTGGGTTAAAGTTTCTAAATGTTCTAGTGAGGAGAACTTTATGGCTTAATTGGGGTGGTTTTGTTTTCCTTACACAGTAAACTATTGCATTGTCACTGAAAATGTCAGGAAGGATGCCAGAGGATTCTGCTGGGATTTGAGGAGAGAATCCACTCTAGCAAGGAATGGTTGTGAGATTTCAGGTTTGTCATGTGGGTTAAGTTGTTTGCTACCATTAGTCAAGAGGTGTAGTTTAATGGTTAAGAATATTGAATACTGATTCTAGATCAATTTATAGACATAGAGCCTTATTCAAAAATGTCAAAACTGGCCAATCACAGTGCCTTAACTAAGATCCAATATGGGGTATTGCGTTAACCACTATTGACTTGATTGGGAGTGAATGTGGAATCGTAGTGTGATAACCCATATCACAGTTTGGTGAATCTCCCCCCATTGTGTGCTAACCAGTAACAGAATACATATAACTTGGTTCCCTTTCCCAGTGTTCTCTATGGAGGCTGCCACACATGTGCCGAAAGGATATCACTTTAAGAGAACCCGACATGAACACCTTTGACATTGTAAAGCACTTTGGAATTGAGGGGTAATACAGAAAGAAAATGCAATATGATAAAAATATAGCAGATCATGATATTGTCAAGTACAGGCAGTCCTCGGTTATCCGACACAATGCGTTACTCAAAATGGCATTGTAAAGCGAAACGTTGTAAAGCGAAACATGTTTTCCCATAGGAACACTGTTTAAATGAAAGGTTCCGTTCCTGAAGGCATTTTTAACACTAAAATACACCACATATTTTACGCAGGCAATAAGATATGCAGCACACAAATAAATTATATAGTGTATATACTGTATTATATATGTAATATAACTTAATAAATAATATATTATATAGTATAATATTATATATATATGCTCTTACGACGCTTTGCAACGTTGTTTATGTGAATGTGTATATATATATACACACATACACAACGTTGCAAAGCGTTGTAAGAGCATTGGATAAGCCATTTTGGCGTTGTAAAAATGAATATAGGTATGCATTGCATAGCGTTGGATAAGCCATTCGTTGTAAAGCGAAGCGTTGTAAAACGAGGACAGCCTGTACATGTTTAGACAATGATACCTGTGCCACTTCTGTTTTCTCTCCTGCAATAAGATTGTTATTTAAGTTTTAATATTTTCCTGGTACAGTATTTCCCAATACTTTGCATGCAACAGTGAAAAAATGACGAGTTCCTAAATTACTTACCCGCATATTAATGTTAACAATATATTGGTTTTGTTAATAATGATTGTGTGTGTTAGCGCGAGTGTGCACATATTATGCAGCGTACAATACTGTCGATTATGGCTAATAAACTAGATTCTGTGGAATATAATGAAAAAGGAAATATTTTCTATTAGAAAACTTGTCATCGTTTTTGTATTTCACCCATGGAACATAGTGATTTTTCTTATATCACAATGCAATTTGTCATCATTCTAAAAAACTAACAACTAGAGGGTGCTGATGTACCATAAGGATGAATAGTGAATTCCTGTGACATTTGTGTATCTAAAATCAGGAATATAGGAGCATGCATTTTTTGGTCTCCAAATTTAACCATCTATTACCAAATTTGCAATGAAATATTAACACCTTGTGTGTGCGCCCTGAGTGCACATGGCTCTGCAATGCATTGCAGAAACCTTTGAAACTCAAGATGTTATATAACAAGTAATGTACCTGCACTGGTAACATTATTCAGATCAGCTCTAATGTAGATCAGGGGGCGTGGCTCTCGATAATTTTTTTTGAGGGGTGCGTTGGTTTAGATGCCCCGCGCTCTTCCCCAAAGTATTTAAATTAAAGGCCGGGGAGCGCGCGAGGCCTCTGTATTACTCACTTACCTTCTCGCTGACGGCTTTGGGCGACGCGTCGCCATGGCAACGCGACATCAAATAACTCAGTGGGATTATGTGACGTGACATTACATGACCCCGCTGCGTCATTTGACGCTGGATACCAGGTAGGGAGGGGGGCGCAAGCACTGGGACTGAGCAGGCAAGGGAGCGCAGGGCCAAAACTTTGCGCACCCCTGATGTAGATAATATGTTAAATGAATTTGCGACACCCAGTACAAGATTTGTACTGTATATTATATTTGAAAAAAATATTAGCTATACATTTTAAGTAAACTAACCATCATTAAATGGATCAGGGGAAGCTCCAAATATTACACTCAATATGCTAATAGTTCTTGCCGATTTCCAAAACTTTAGAATATAGATCAGAGTTGTAGGAGAGTTTTGACAATTTTTTGGCAGAACTTGCAAAATAGTATGGATTGAATACATTTAAATTACTTCCATTCTGATCCTAAACCACAAACAATCATCATATTTGGCAAACGTCACAACCAGTTATGTAATACATACGTATGACTGGTACTATTCTTCCAACCAACATCTAAATTTCGAATACCTCCAGATGTGGTACATTACTGATTTCCTTTTAACTTTTCAACAACTATTGTTACAAATAAACTGGTGCACACACTGGGGTAATATCCACCAATGTTTTTGTCTTTAAATTATGTGAAGGTCACTGTGCACTCAAAAATTAAAGATACTTGCAGGAGCTGAAACTCAATGGTGAGATCCCATAGAAATTAAGCAAAAAGAGTAGCTCTTCCAAATAGTGATCAAGTGGTGAGTATTTATTCATCCAGCGTTTCAGTCCAATACAATTTCTCAATGTTGGATGAATAAATACTCACCACGTGACCACTATTTTGGAATGCAACTCTTTTTGGTTTAAATTGACATATCATTTTAACATGCATCTCTTCACTTTAAGGCTCAGACCACGCGCCCGCACTGCAGACAGGCGTGGAGAGGCACTTGACCGCTATCTGCGGTCTGTAGGGAGCGGGAGATGGGGGGGGGGGAGAAATAGGGGTCGGGGGGGGCACGGCCATGACAGGGGCTAATGTCACTCTCCAGGCTTTGTGTTCCCCACGGATGTCACAGCCCCCCTCCGTCTCGGGGAGAGACAGTGAGCGGATCTGTGCCCCGTAACCCCCTCAGCAAACATGGGGAGGGTAGCCGCCTCCCTCCCTGTAGTCCCCTCCCTTGCCTCCCTGCAGCCGCCTCCCTTCCCTCCTCATTGGCTGACTGCTGCACCACGTGACGCGTCAGCGCTTCTGATCACCAGAAGCTTGCAGCATCGGCCGGCTGACGTGTCACAGCACACAGTCAGCCACGTCTGAAGGAGCCAGCGGGGACCTCCAGACTGGAGGAAAGGAGCAGGTGGCCCGCGGCCGCGCGCGCCGCCGGACGCAGCGAGGACTCAGCTAACACATTATGGCACTTTACATCTATTTAAACCTTTTGAGGCCCCTAAATTGCAAGCTCTTCAATGCAGATACTCTTTTCCCTCGCTGTTTGCATTTACGTTTGATGCAATTATTCTATACGATTTCTGAAAAGCACTGTGGTTTCTACTATACAATTGCAAAAACATACACTGAGCAATCCATGAATCTTTACTGCGTGTGGAACATTTGGGAGAATTTGAAAATAGTTTTTTTACCCACCAAAACTTATATAATGTGCGGTTAAAACCTATTCCGGCTTCACATTGCAAAGACAGTACAACCAGTCTCAACTTAAAAAGACCCAAAAGGTTGAAACAGCCGTCTGTGAGTAGGTTTTACAGGCTATGTACTTCTTTAACCCAGGCGGTGCTGAAAAGCTGTGTAATACGTCAGGCATAAGGTTATAGGGGTCCATGTTAAAGTGGATATGAAGTAAAAGGTGACACTGTGCTCATTTGCATGTCATTTCCCAGAATCCCTTGCTGCAGCGGAAGTGCTGTATGCTAAGAGATAATGTTGAAAGGCAGGGTTGCAGACCTGTCTGAGACATGTGAATGTGCTCACAAGTGATATTTTTGTTTGCTGTAGACTTTACAGTGGGGGGTTTGTCACATTTTGAACCGCCATAACTTATAATGTGTGGGACAAGTTACCGTATGAGTTGTACAGGTTTGTATCATATTGGCTTGTAACAAGTTCTATTACTGATGAATTATTGATTTCCTGACCAAATAAACCAACAAGTTTGAAGTGGCATAAAATTAACACAAAGTTCAAATATATTGTTTTTCTTTGTTGACTATAGAATAACTGCATATACAACGCAATTGTGTGCCATAGTATTATTTTCTTTTACGCTTTCTGATCACAAAAGCTTGGTGTTGAGTTCATAGAGCAAGCACCTGCCTTCATTATTTTGTTAGGACTTATGTTTGTTTGTTTTGGCTTTGCTGGAGCTCGATTGGTTTTGGATTTGTAAAAAAAAATATATATATATGGAGAAAACTAAAAACAAGGAGGAAGATTTTTCTGAACTGTTGTGCACACTTTTACAAAAAAGTGAACTTTGTGAATGAAACCTCAGAAACATATGTACAAACCTAAAAAATCCCAGTAAAACAAAATGAACGAATTAGATGTTGTTTACGGGTTTAGGCTCGAATCTCACTCAGATTCTAATGTTTCTTTCCCGGGGGCTTCACTTGGACATCCGCACGAACGTTGAAAGTTGTGAAGTTCTAATTTCAAACCCGTGAACCTGCCCATTTTTTTAGTACTATGCTCAAAGGAAAATGTTAAGTAAAAAAAAAAAAGACTGTACGCTCTGGTGTGAAGTTTTATACATATAGTGAGGTATACATTGTAACCGGTACCTGTAAATAAGATTATATTATATTACATGTTACTGTATTTCATTTCACCTACACCTCAACTTTAAATATAATACCTCAGACCACGCTTTCATCTCTTGTCGATTGTAGCTCCTGCTTGCAATGATAAAATACTTGCAGCTATAAAAAGTAAAGCTGAACTCACAAGACATATCTTAAAATAGACATGTGGTCTTAAAAGCACACATACAACATATCTTGTACAGTACATGTACATCAATGTTGAAGCAAAAGTTCAGAGTTGTAGTAGCCATATTTGTCCTGGAGAAGTTCAGAAACTTCTATATGGATGTTGTAACACGGACAGAACATTTACAACCTTACAGGTCTCTTCATGTATATGGTGACGTGATCTAATAAAATATACATTTAGCTCCAAAAATCCAATAAAATCTAACACCTTTTAATCTAGTTCTGATGTTTTTCTCACTTCATTTACTGTACATGTAAATGTTTTTTTCCCACTTATGCAGTCTCTATTCTCATGTTATTAAGTACATTGCCATGATTCCAAATACAGTGCTAGTGACTTTATATAGTGTAGTAATTCACCCTATTATTTGTAAATATGTCAAACACTGTTAAAAGGCCTAAAAAAAAAAAAATATGAGCCTGTGAATATGATATTGACATGTATACATTAAGCACACCAGTTATCTGAAGCTTTAAACATTCAATCAATGTTTTCTCATCCAATGCATATTGCACTTAGCCCAGAACTATATGGCATAAAATCGAGTGGTACATTAAAACATTAAAATACTGCCAGTTTTCATTCCATATCAAGTCCCTTAGTTTACTGCAACTATAGAATTTAGGATGAAGAGAAACTGTGACAAACTATACATATATTTAGCCTTTTATTCCTATTTCCATTTGCTGTTAAAACCAAATTAAATCTTCCTCCTCCCTCCTAATATTTATTAGCCCTCTAATGGGGACAGCATGTGCTACATGTTGAATATAGAGTAGAGTACACTTGAGTGACAAGACCTCCCCATTCACGGTCCTCAATAAAAGGGGCATTCTTCTTCATTTCCAAAGAAACCTAAACAGTCAAATGGTTTCTTTAAGTATGATTACATTTGTTTGAGTAAATCAATGATGTAGTTAGAATGTTTTCCTAATGTTCCTTTTTTTCAATCTAACAGGGATTACACATCTAAGTGTTTTTAACAATAAGTAATGTTAACAATAAATGTGAGTAAACCCCAAATAAGCCAAAGTAATATTTGTATTGAAAATGCAAAATTATTGACTATTGGTTTGATCAGAATAATAATTAATGCACAGTCATACATGATTGCAATATCTTGGGACAAAAACTAAACATAAAAAAATATTAAAGCCCCTCACCAGGCATCTGGTTTGTTTTCAAAACATAGTTTGTTCATTTCTTTGTTTATTACCCCTTAAGTGAACATCAGTTGACACACACATTCATTCACTGTTTTTAATAAGCATATTTGTACACATTAAATGTAGCTCACGCAAAGAATACAGTGCCATTTCGTAGACAGTTAATATTACAAAAAATAGTTTGTCTCTGATCACTTATCTTACACATTGACAAGAGCCTTTTAGTCTAAGCTTTAATTATGGAGGCTATATGATATGAATAACTGTACAGTACATCTTGTTTTGTACACATTTCTTTCCAAACGTATTCAATGTATTTTCCTCTAAAAATAATAGGAATTGACCTTTAAATAGTACATATATTTTATTACAATTTTTAATGACACTCAACGTGCACGAGTTTCATTTTTGGAAGCATTTCATAACTTTTCATATTAAGACAGTAGAGTTTGGGGTTTTATATGTATGCTTAATGCATTACTCATAATGTTGTTCATAGCAGAAAGTATACCTTACATTTATATACATCATTTTAAGCACAGACATTGCAGTGTCATGCTTCCATTAAAAAAAAGCCATATTTTCATTACAATGGCATGGCATCTACAATGTAAGATATTGCTTTGCAAATGTACACAAGATCACAGGTCGGCCTAAAGGAGTGTTAAAGTAATGAGAACACTTTTTATACAGTGTTATCATAAATATACCATCCAATATATGACATTAAAGAACAAGAAGGTGAATGGAAACAATGCCCTGGAGTAAAGATCAATCCGTTTTGCTTCTGATGGAATGACCGGTTTGGCAGGAGGTGGCTTCTTCTTGTTTTTTGCTTGAGATTTTCCAAGCCCGTTGTTGACTTCAATTGGCTTTCCATAACAGTCATAATTGGACAACTCAAAATCTCTTGGTAAGCTTCCAACAATGCTGAAATCGTTGGATCGCAAGTCAGATTTCGAAGTACAAACTTTTTTGCATCTTGTCTCGGCAACCTAGGGGGGAAAAAATGGCAAGGAAATATTGCTTAAGACTTCTATCAAAGATAAAAAAATATTGAAAGAGGACTGAAATATGTTCTGAATCTCACTTTGCACAAAGGTTCTAAGCATGTGCGATTATTAAAAAATTGTGCTCCTTTTATTCTCTGTGCCACACAACGGGCATTCTGAGCATGTACTGTCTATACATTCTCCAGATGCTTCTGATTATGTCTGCATCCCATGCCATAAAAAATGCAACAAAGTATTTTTGTTTAGGACAGACTGCTATATTATCATGTGACAAATTAGTAGTATGGCCTATAAAAAGAAGACTAACGTCTCCTTTTTTTATTTCTGTCCCAAGCTCATTTGTGGCTTCTTCCTCAAGATTCCAAAGTGGGAGTGTTTAAATAAAAAATAAACAATTCATAATGAGCCAGTTCAAGCTGAGGGATCCTAACTTGTGTGTGAAATATAATAGTGCATGATTTCATAAGACATTCCCTGCAAAGTCTCCGGGAAGGAACAAAGAAGGGGAAAAAAGATACCATAGGACCATAACAGTAAACTTGTACACCATTCAAAAAGGTGTTTGAGGAAAAACACAGGAAATCAATGCATCATGTTATTGTTTTTGACATTTCTATTCAAAATAATTGTATACAGTATGTACCTAGAAACAATAACATACTTGTTATTACCACACACTACCACCCATTAAAGAAATACACAGCCATTTGTATATCTCTGAAACTGTGCAAATTATACAAGTAGATATTTCTGAAATTCTACAGCATAACAAAAAATAACTGTAGTAAGCATAAAGATTAACCATCATAATGATGGTTGCATAAATAAAATGTTTTTTGTTTTTAAATCTTGTAAACAAACTTTAACTTAAAATGAAGTCAGTTGACATGTTCCTATTTATGCAGTAAAGCATCTAATTATCACACATTTCCACTATAAAATGAATTAAAAGTTGTTTGGTCAAAGATGTATTCAATCATAATTTTAACCTAGCAGGAAGTAAATACATTATTTTATGCAAAATCATACCATGGAATTCATCACAGCTGATTTCAGAATTTACAATTTTATAATTGTAAATTGATATAATCAATAATATAAACGTGAATGGATTTTGCTGTATAGTGAGTAACTCTGAAAGGACGGTGAACTGTCATGAAATAATTCACCAATACCTGGGTTCCAACGTAAATAATCAATTGCATCAAACCTGCGAAGTGCACAATCAACTCCAATTAAAATAAAAGGCTTTCCTAACACAAAGCTCTTACCATATCTCATTTACTCCAATGCATTGATTTTGAATCGGAATTCTGTGGGCACCCATTGGTTCTGCGGCCAACTGGGGAGGAGAGGTGGGGAGAGCTGGAACAAATGTTCCAACTGTCCCAGACCCGGCAGCGGTGACCCCCCAGCAGCAGTCACTGTGCCTTTCCAGCACCAGTGGCAGCGGGCTGGTGGATAACCAGCAGCAGCAGCAGCAGTGTCTCGGTATTCACCTCCCTCCTCCGGTTGGCACCAGAAGTCAGGTCCAACTTCCGCCTGATCGGAGGAGGAAGCTGCAGATGGACGAAGCACGGGAGACCTCCTTGCCCGAAGGTGTGTGTGTGTGTAAGAGGGGAAGAGGGACAGACGGGAGAGAGAAATGGGGAGGGGAGAGAGAGATGGCGAGAGGATGAAAGCGATGGGGGGAGAGAGTGACTGGGGGGAAGAAAGGGTTGGGGATCCCAAGAATTTCCCAATATAATTCTAGGGTTCCTTAAGAAAAAAAAAAGGTAAAAAAACACTGCTCTAATGCTAAGTTCAAGTAAATGTATTTACCGTACCTATACAACTGATATGTACAATTTATGTTCATCTCCTGTTTTAAGCCGGCTGTCCAATAGGAAAGCTTCTTCTGCTCCGGTCACATGGTCCCAGCTCACAGTGTGCAGTATGGAGTCCTGCAGCTCCCGCGCGAGCACCACACTGACGCTGATGCTGCCCCACCGTCCCGCACCTCTGCTTACCTTTTCAGATGTCGCCGCGGGCTTCCAGCAGGTAAGTAAGAGATACTTTTCAAACTACCCTGACATTACCCGGATACCCGGCGCCGGGTCCATTTTCCAGCTGCCGGGTCTGTGTAATTTCCAGGTAGCTGAAAAGCTGCCGGGTAACGCCGGGTACCGGGTAGTACCCGGTACATCACTATATATTACCATAGTGGCTAAACGCTAAGGTTATGAAAGGGTTAAAGAGCAGTGCTCATTGTAGAGGGGGTGGGTGAAGCATGTAGTTGCCCCACGGTGGGTGATTAGGCCTCCTGGGAGGTTTGCAGGAGGGGTTAAACCCTTAATTACCTTAGTGGTTACTACCGCTAAGGTAATTAAGGGGATAACCCTTCCCGCTACCCACCTGGGAGGCCTAACCACCCACCCCAGGCCATGTACAACTTCATAGTTGCCCCTGGGTGGTGTTTAAGCCTTACGGAAGGAATTAACCGCTATAGTAATGAGGCGGTTAACCCCACCTGTGAAGCCTAAACACCCACCCTGGAGCAACCACCCTGTTCGCCCACCCCCTCTACCACCAACATCACACACAGTAATCTGCAAAAGTTCCAATTGCCAAAGATGGCTAATAGTGCTTTTGTCAAGTCAACAATACAGTGCAATAAAATTACATAACTATAAAAAAATACACTATCCATTTAATCCATCCAGCTTCAACAGGGCATAGACAGCCACATTAGCAACCACTGGGCACCCTACTAGCTTTGCCCTCTACCCTTAACACATATAGTAATGGGCAATAGATATCTGGATAATAACGCAATTGCCCATTAAAAATAAACCATTAACCAGCCAATATATAGTAAATACACGTAGTCCTCCTATTCCGTGGTACCAACAGTATTATAAAAAAGTAGCTACTGACTTGTAACCCCTTAAACACCTTATTGGTTATTAACCGCTATGGTAATTAAGGGATTAATCCCCCCACCCACCCCCCTTCTCCAACCTTACCTACTCGGAAGGCCTAACCACCATCCCTGGAGTAACTACCCCTATCCCTAACCTCCTTTACCCCCATCACCACACATAAAAATGGGCAAAATATGGCTAATAGAGCTTTTGCCCATTTGTGTTGAAATAAATAAAAAATTACACAACAAAATAAAAAGGACATTTCAATACATTAAAATAAATAGTAGTCAATAAACCCATTGGTTGTCACTGTGATTATCTATGCCCTCAAAAGAGACAAAAAAAAATACATTACAATAATAAAAAAAAAAAATTAATTGGAAGCATAAAAAAAATGACATTTAAAAAAAATTAAATATATATGTATCTTACCCTTGACGGGATGAAGGCTTTTATCCAATTGCGGCACTAACAACTCTTGACTCACAAAGCAATGATCCTCAGCTTGAAATACAGCATGATGCACAGAAGTCCACGATACTCCGTTGCTTGAAGAGGAGTCACCAGTGAGTAGATCTTCTATCTTTTCGTCTTTCTCTTCTTCAACAGGTCCAGGAGATAACTTTCAGTCTTCTTCCTGTCAAATGAGGCTTATACTGTATAAGGCCTGCGACGTCACATTTGACTGACAAATTATACATCCACCAATCAGATTGGTGGATGTACCATGTGTCCAGGCATCAGTTTTGGCAGAGAATGAGTTCTTTACTAAACTTTATGGAATCACATGGTACATCCACCAATCCGATTGGTGCATGTACCATGTGATGCCTTACCTTTTTTGGAGTGATGTGACGTCACCTTTAGGGGAGTGAAGCCATCTAAATCAGGTCCCATATGCTTCCCTCCCTTTAACGTGATGTCACATCAGCCAAAAAAAGGAAGCCATCACATGGTACATCCACCAATCCAATTGGTGGATGTACCATATCAAGTTTGAAAGAGAAGTTATTCTCTGCCAAATCTGATGCCTGGACACGGATGTATCATTTGTCAGTCAAATGTGACATCACAGGCTTTATATGAGGCCTGTCCCGTTTCATTTGATAGGAAGAAGACGGTGAGCCAACAACTCCTCGACCTGTTCAAGAAGAGAAAGAACAAAAGAAAAAAGATAAGAAGATTTACTCACTGGGGACTCCTCTTCAAGCAACAGAAGATCATGAACTTCTGTGCATCAAGCTGTATTTCAAGTTGAGGGTCATTGCTTTGTGGGTCAAGAGTTGTTAGTGCTGCAGTTGGATGAGAAGAATGAAAGACTTCATCCCGGCAAGAGTAAGATGCATATTGATCATATTTTATTTCATTGCATTTTTTCGTATGTTGACCATTAATCGCCAATGTGGTAATCTGAGCTCATTGAGGGTATACATCAGGCCTGCACAACTCCAGTCCTCGAGGGCCACAAACAGGTCAGGTTTTCAGGATATCCCTACTTCAGCACAGCTGGCTCAATTAGTGGCTCAGTCATACTGAGGCACTAATTGAACCAGCTTTGCTGAAGTAGGGATATCCTGAAAACCTGGCCTGTTTGCGGCCCTCGATGAATGGAGTTGTGCAGGCCTGGTATACATAACCACAGTGGTAATCATTGCATTTTTTGGCTCATTTTTGTTTTAATTTTATTGTAACGTTTTAGTTAATTTTAAAAAAATGTAGGTCGCCAATGTGGCTATCTGTGCTCCCTTTGAGGGCATAGATATTCACAGTGACAAATCAATGAGTTTATTGGCTACTATTTATTTTAATGTATTGAAATGTCATTTTATTTTATTTTATCATGTCCTTTTTTTCCCCATTACAAAAGGGAAAAAGCACTATTAGCCAAATTTGTGGGGGTTGTGGGGGGGGGGGGGGGGGAGGGCAAGTTAATCCTTTAATCACCATAGCTATTACAGGCAAATAGCTAAGTGAAATTTTTTAATGAATACCGTTTTTGCACACATTTCATATCGTAAGGTAACAATATGCCAAACCGATCAATATGGCAGTGATCTTTTCGAGGCTACTTGAATAGGCCCTGTAAGCGGTGTGTGCAGAGGTACATATAATGGAGACCTATTTGGGTGAAATTATATATTGGTTTTATTGTTCCTTTATCCAGACAAAACGTCCCAAAACAACAAAAATAACAAACCCCTAACCCTTTGTAAGGGCTAACTTACTTCCCCAGACCCTATCTGCAGGACTGGAGGGATATTCCCCTTACAGCCTATAACCCCAAAGTCTCAGGAAGTACCTTAAGCAGGTGGCTCTCCATGTCAGTCTCTGGCAGGTTCCTGGGACCTCTGTGTCCAGGCAATATAGGTCTCTGGGTGTCTTATCTTAGCACAGCCTTTGTGCTCAAGACAGTGTTTGTGTGCAGGCTTCTCTGCTCTCCTTCTGTCAGCCCACAAGTGAGCTAAGGAATCTCTCTCCTGTGTCTCACATGAGGCTTTTTTACAGAGCTCTCATTAGTCCAGGTGGAGACTAGTTAATTGGACTAGTTAATTGAGTGGCTGCAATCAACTCTCTCTGTTGGATTCTCAGAACTCTGAGGCTGCTTTATTTAAACAGGGATAAGTCCCTGTTACAGGCCCCTTAAACTTTATGACAATGTTACAAATATAAATGTAGTCTGGGTATTGTTACTTTAAGTCTGATAATGGGTGCGGTTTATACATACTTGCAATGTGCTGATGTGGACAGGCGTTCCTGTCCCATTAACTGTGTTCTTTTTTGCTGCATTGGGTCCCTTTCCTTCTACCTGCTCAGCCTTAGCAATTTTGGCTTTCTCCGCTGCAATTCTCTTCGGGCTGTTGAGAAGCACTTGGACGACAGCATATTCAACCAGGGAAGCAAACCCAAACAGAAGGCAGGCAATAAGCCAAACATCTATTGCCTTTACATAAGATACCTTCGGTAGCTCTTGCGCTAGGGTGGTACATTCAGATGCCAAACTGAGAACTGAAAATATACCTAAGCAAAAACAGATACAACACTTATCACAATAGATAATGATTGAATTATTAATGGAGATACTAATACAGTCAGTCAGGATATTAAACTAAACAGTTTTTGTTGTATTTTCAACATAATGCACCCTTTGGTGTAATATATAAAAATGTCCAGCAACTCACAGAATGTATAAGTTACCTTGCCTAAGGTTGCTTTAAACCGTTTAAAAAAACATTTATTTCCTTTTATCTTTTGTACACAATGAGCATGTCATGCAGCAATATTAGCATGTCAAACATTAAAAATACCGCTTTGTTTTAATTATTGAGTAAATGATATCTATTTCACATTTCCTTGTATAAAATAGGAATATTTTCTTTGATTTTTTTAAGAGTTTTACACACAGTAGTTTAGGTATTCTGACTTTTGCTATTTGTAACCATGTATATACATGTTGAAGATACATATTAAAAATATATATTTATTACAATGAGTTATTTGCTAACAAAACTCATCCACAAATGTAACACGAGTGTGTTTGCCCTCTTGTGGATGGCCGCTGCTGTAGCAAACTCCTGGGCTCACACGTGGAGTCTCCGTCTCTGTGACCTCCGCCTCTGTCCGCTGTGGACATGTGATGCTGGCGTGGAAGCTGACCGCTGTAGACACCTCCTGGCGGAGGTCACAGAGACGGAGACTCCACGTGTGAGCCCAGGAGTTTGCTACAGCAGCGGCCATCCACAAGAGGGGATACTCTTTAACAATATCCATTGCCTGATACCATCTCACGTTTGGTAAGCAGGAACCCCCACTTGAGTTGGAGTGTCCTACCAGATCCTTATATGTTTTTATGTATTTTTATGTATTTTTAATCATATACCTTATTAAATGTGTTTGTAATTTGTCACCTGTTGTTCTCAGCGTCTGTCTCATGTTGCATGTTTATATGTGTGTTTAACAATATTACACTATGTTTTGATTTTCTTTCCTTACATGTGTACCCACCACGTGTGGAGCATCAATACCAAAGGGAGAATATCCACGACACTGGTTGTATAAATTTATTTGAATTTTTATCATATATATGGTATATCACTAGTGCAGAGCGCCATAGATATAATTTGTTGCCATACTCATCACCTGACTGGGGGTCAGGATTATATCTCAGGCTGCCTGCCTATTGGGATATAGCGCTACCTATTTGCTTTCCACGAGTGTGTTTGCGCTATCACACATGGTGTTTTCTCACAATTAATCTGCATTGAAGATAGAGCTGATGTCAACCATCATGTTGGTTAACACAACGTTTACTCAACTGCAATAAATATTGTATTGTACAGTGGTTAAAGGACCAGGGATATGTACATGTATGGCATGCAGATTTGAAGTTGAGAAGGGAAGAGTTTTTTTTTTTGTCATTCATCTAGGCTTTCAAAAAAAAAAAATTCCACCCGTGAAGTGAACCAGGAAAGTTTCTCTAGTGGAGAAATGATAATAAAAATCTTACACTTCAGTCTCACTCGTCAGAGAACTCCTCTATCATTGATGATCATGCGATGGTATATTTTTCTGGCAAGATGATGGTCCACATGTTTAAGAACTTATGCCAAACATACAGATGGAGAATGTTTTACATAACGAATGGTATCATTACAGTGATCTGAGAATGAAAAACGATGTCAACATACATGAATGAGAGGGTTATAAACCTTCACGCAGAGTTATAAATGAATTACTTAAGTTATACCCCTCATAATTTAAAGTATGTAAATAAATGATTGCCATATTAAAGTTGTCAACCACTTTAAAAACATTTAGGGCCATATTTACTAAGCAATGCTGAGCTATAAGAAAACATAGGGAGCTGTAAGTCACCTTACAGCACACTTTAGTGAACTGGCCCTAAGGGGGCTGATTTTGAGCTAGCCAATGACAGTGGAGTCGTAGCACAAATCCATGCACAGGCACTAAATGGTGGTTTGCGCCTCATATTCTACAAATAAGACGCTAATTTAGAGTTGGTCAAAAATAGGGACAAAACACTTTGCATGGGGCATGTTAATCTAATGAGTCAATAGACAGAGCGGAGGTGTGTATTTGCTTGATTTACGTATATGTGAATAATATGGGCTTATACACATGTAATTAAATTATATTAGTGGCCAATTTAAAGTTCGATTAACAGCTATTCTTAATTTAAGAACACGTCTACATTATACACAATCAGGGACCACGTACAAACTTTGCTTTGCTTTTAGGCCCAGATCAACAGAGGTCCGTTAACCCAGTGCTAATAACAGGACATTCTCAAAATCATTAACACCCGTTATTTTCCCTGAGGCTAACGCCTATCTACAAAGCTCATAATAATATGCAAAAGAGGTGTTCCTCCTAACAAAAAAGAGGCGTTCAGGAGGAACACCTCTTTTGCATATCATTAGCATCAACAACTGTCATAGTTTACGCAATGCCTTTTCTGGCCAAAAACACCAATTGACACGGTCATAGTTAGCTTGGAAAATACCTGTTAGCACTAAATGAGGCGTTAACACCTTGTTAAGTCAATAACTGACCTCTCTTGTTCTGGGCTTAAGAACCACCATTTCTGGGCCTTAGAACCACAATTTATGGCACTTTTTCGGGGATGCTATGGCTGAAATTGGTACTTTTTTATAAACAGGCTGTAATTCGCAATGCTTGCTGTTCAGAAAAGTAGACCAAAACCCCGCAGAAGAAGAAAAAGACTTTATGGAGTTAGAGTTTATGTATTTGGCATGCCTGATGAGTAGAGATGGGTGAACCTGCCAAAATCCGATCCTTGGATTATCCACGATTTTGGGTACCGTCAGAGCTGTGCGCGGAAATCCGCAGGCAGGATTGCGTGCTCCTAAATCCATGTGGATTATTTTGAATCCGCCATCGGATTCTGTTGATTCCGATTTAATAGTGTCCGTCCTACGGATTTACATTTTTTTTTTTAAATCTGTGCGCATCCGTTTTGCTACTCCCACTTCCTGCCTGTTGTTTTTCTCACACTTATGATTGTGAGGGAAGGGAGGTGGTGTGTGAGACTGGGCTGGTGGTCTTTAGGTAGTCAGCAAACAGGGCTAACAGCCACAGACAGGGAGAGCGAGATTAAAGGGAGTTTTTTGTTTGTGTTATTATTTGTTTCATTTTTATTATAGAGAGTAGTGGTGGAAGCCAAGGCAGGAAGGGCTCTGCTGGTGCCCCTCCGGTGAGACTGAAATTTATTTTTCTCGCTCAGTTAGCAGAGCGGACAGAGCAGCAATATATGTACCAGTTGCTTTTTCTGGTACTAGCTGTAGGAGTACCCATAGTACTGTGGCTGCACCCCGCATTGTGTGCATCCCTCAGGAACCTGCTGTTCCTACTGTTATTTAGCCTGTGTTAGAGGAACAGGTTGTATGTCGAGTTAAGCTTGGGGAGTTTCCACTTCCTTCAACCTCGCTCTTTGGAAGTAGCTCTGTGTTAGAGGAAGCATGTAGAAGTGAGCATTTAGAAGCTATTGCCTATTTTTTGAAGAGTGAGTTTCTGTACTGTTAGGGTCATCTTTGCCAGCAACTACAGTAATCCACTGTGGTATTGATCTCAGGTAATTCTGTCTAGGTAGCAACAGACTGTTGATGCTTTCTGTTCTGAAGTCAATCTGTTATTTGAAAAGGTGCGCAAGAAAGAAATGGAGCAGCACATGTTGTGCAGGTCAGTCCCGTATCAGGGTTGCCTGAGCAGGGCCCTGTCGTGATCCAGGATGAAGGGTTTTGAATCTGTGTCCCTGCATCTGGTTTCAGCTGCACCTGCCTCTCAAAGACGTCACAGTTGTAGTCCCTAGGTTGGCATTCATGGTATTCCAGCCTCCTCCCCTAGCTCGCATTCAACACAGGGGTGCAATAGCTTGCCCAGAGGAGCCACCGGCGTGGTGTGGAAATGTTTCCTATTGTCATACCATGACTCGTGAGTTACTCTGTAGTGGTAGACTGCATCTTTTCTAAACAAAAAATAATAGATCCTTGTTTTTTTGAAATTTTCTAAAATTGGGTTAGCACTCTTCCTAAACGAGGTAATAGCTTATTGTCCATAACTTGCTCTTTTTTTTGTTGAGTTGTTGTTGACAGCGGAGCAATGATTGTTCCTGCCTCTGTAATTTCGCCATAAGTGGCATTAGCTGTGGAGGTAGAGGAGTGTGTAGTGCCAGTAGAAATATTTAAAATGTCCCCTTTAGGGTTTTGTTGTGTTGCTGGGAGAGGTTGTGTGTTTGTGATGGCCCCCTCTTTACTCTGTTATTCTTGCATTAGTTCCTGGCTCAGGGTGACCATCTCTTCTTGAGTCATCTAATAAGTGGAAGTCTCTGGTTCAGATTCCACTTACCAATAAAGAAAAAAAATCGATTGTTGTGATATATGATTGTATATTGGTACAATTGATGTAGTTTGTACTTGTGTCTTGCTGATGAAAGTTATATAGTACACCCTCATATCTGTTTTTGAATCAAAGGACATAATTGTATAATACAGATTGTAATCCTTGCATTGCAAGAGTTAGGATATGGCAGTATGGGTTTAACATGACTGTGGTAATGCATGATGGTGTCATCTAGAGCGAGTGAGGGTCCATGTGTTTCCATTCCTCAAGTAATGAAGATGTGTGAATAATGAGAACGGGTAGTAAATGTATAATGGGTGTGTAAAAGATTTGGCCTACCATTACTCAGCAGCATCAGTATCAATGGATTCTACTCCTGTAGTCATGCCATCTTTTCTTGAGCTCTTCCACAGTGCATTGGGTTAGAGCTATAGCATTAACTTTTCTGCAGGCAGCCATCCATATTGTCTCCCTGCCCTTGAGATTCCCATGGAGGGTTTTACAAAGAGCTTGTCTTCATGCTCCACAATGTACTTAATGAGAACTTTGCCTTCCTCTCATTTAAATGTGTGCTTTATTTTCCTCTCAGCTTACTGGCTGATTGTTTCCTCTATCATTACAATATGTTGCAGATCTGTCTTCTGCTACTTATGCAATCTTTCTTCTGCTTTGCAGGCTTGTTGTAGATTGATGGGAGGCTCCCAATAGTAATATTGTAGAGGGCATGTACTAATTTCCTGAATCACTAATGTAACACGGATGTAATAATTGGTACAAAACGCAACGTTTACACACAGATGTATGCTTGGATCAGATGTAAAAATGAATCCATAGCCAATGCTGCTAAAAGAAGACCTCAGTATAATATTTTAAGACCAACTTTGCAACTTTGTTGTGCTGTGCGGTACTCTAAATCAGGGTCTACTTTCTGAAATACCAATGGCGCAGTGCTTTCTTTATGACAGCGCTATCATAGCTTAGAAATGTTTAGTAAATATGGTACTTGAAGTCACTATTGGTGCAAACTAATAGCATTTCAAATAATGTCCCGCTTATGTGATTAAAGTTGCACTCTCACCCCAAAATTAACTTTGGGCTAAACAAATTTGCAGTGGCAATCATTTTTCCCCATAAAATCCCTAAATCCATAGATTTATAAACAATAACATCATCAGACAGGAATTAAATCTTAATTTGATCCATGCTCCAGGAATTTATTTTCAGAGCACCTTTCTCCCACTGAGGTAGTTTCAATGATCGTCATGAAGGAATGCGAATTATTGCCCTTTGCAAAAGGCTATTAAAAAACAAAGAAGTAGAAAGGATTTGCTTTTAAATGAACCCTAAGTGATAGATTCATGAAAGTACAAATGGTGGTTTTCCCATATCTACCATTAAGGGCTCGTTCAGGGAGGCAGCTGAGGACTCGGAGGGGGGGCGTGCGGGAGGCAGTGCTGGGAGTTTGCTGGCGACATGTGATTATCCCCCAGCTGACTTTTCAGCGTTGGGGAGGGGGCGGGGCTACAGGCTGCAGGGTTAAAGTATCCAAGCTGCAGCCATGAAATCATTCTGAAGAATGATTTCATTGGCTGCCTTGGTCCCTGTGACGCGGCTTCAGCTCCAAGAAACGAAATTTTCGTTTACTGAGCTGTTGTCAGCGGCAACGCCTGGCTTCGGAGGCAGGGCAGTAGCTACCTTGAAAACAAGTATTCAAATTGAATACTTTGTTTCTCACTGCAGCAAGCACGTCAGCACGCCCTCCCTCCGAAGCCAGCACCCTGAACGAGGCCTAAGAGTTGCTTTAAAAACATGCATATTTTAGCTCAATGTATTAGAGTACTGTACAGTTGCTTTGCCCTATTCAACTCGCTTAGATAGTTGGACTGTAATGTATGCCTCAAAAGGAGAGGGTAATGCATGCACATATAATGTATCACATTTAAATATAAGGCTATCATTCTTCTGCTTTCCCCCAATGTCAAAAGATCTTGCACTTGACAAAGACAAAGGCAGAAAAATGTATTATAGAGCGACAAATTTGCTTTTCAAGTTCCTACCCCACAAGGTAGTGATAAACTAAAGGAAGAAATAATAAAGCATCAATATTTTATTTTATTTTGGAATTGAATAGCAAGAGACACTTTTAAATGAGAGCAGTAGGGTTCATGTTACGGATAGTGAAATGAGCTCATTAACTATATCTCCTGTACCTTCAACCTTTAGGAAAATGTCCTTAGATTTCTCATTTGCTTTTAAATTAATCCTATGCTAAGGAAGTGCAGTCAACAATGAACTTAGTAACAACCTTTTTGTCCTTTGGGACTTATCAGAGTAACCTAGTGGTTAGTTTTGCACTGTAACACAGGTTTCAAACCAGACATAATAGAGGTATAGTTGTTAAATTGACAAAAAAAACCTTCTAACATACAATGTCTAATGTTGTGCCACAAAAATGTCATGTGTATCCAACAGAAGGGGTCGTAGTCTGCCTGTACATGTATGCTATACATTGTGACTATAGATTACCAAGTGGTACTCTGGCAGCACTTGCATCAGGGTTGATCCAAAAGGACAGCCAAGAAAGGACGACAATGAGCAGAGTAGGAGCATAGACACCCATCATGTAAAAGCCAACCTGTCTTTCCAGGGTGAAGATCACTTCTACACATGTGTAATGACCTTTAAGAGAATGAAAGAAGTCATCACAATAACACAGTGCAAAAAAAAGTATTTATAATGTACATCAGCCATTTTCTGGACAGTATTGGACATTATTCCCAATATAACATTAGTACCACACACAGAAAGCACATTTAAGTAATTATTAAGGATTATAGATTAGACCACCATTTTGTCAATAGAGCCATTTGTTGAATAAAAGCATTTGTTGCACGTGGTACATGCAGAACAATTGTCTGACACAATGGAAGGCCAAAACAAGGGCATTACTTAATGCTAATACCATCATTTTTACATATGTACACATATTCTTACACGGTCCAATGTAAAAGAGACCCCACCTTCTTCAGCCACAACTACAGTATGTTATATGCAGCAAGAAATTGAGCCCCAAAAAGTGGGCACATTGAAAGCCTCACATTTAATATCTGTTAATTTCATTGATACACTCTCAAGGATTTAAAGGATTCAAAGTCGTTGTAGGCATCAAAATCCCTTTCCTAAATCTTAGAAAACCTATATAAATGGATGTATTATATATCCTAGAAGAGTGCAACGTAAAAAAAAAAAGAGGTTATCCATTTGAAACATGCCTATGGATCTTTCCTGGATAACGGTTTTAAACGGCTGCACTTACCCCATCAAAAAGAACAAAGGCTCATAGCTGTAATGTTTTATTTGACCTTTCAGAATTGTATCCCAGTCTGGCACTATGAAACAGTGACCAGGTTTACAGGGACCTTGTGTAAGGACCCGTACAGTGGTGTTTGACCCATGCCACTCACTGCAGGAGTCACTGCAACATCAATAGCAGTATAGAAGAAGTCAAACCAGGACAGCACAGATCTTCGGTTTTATGTTTAAGCAATCATTAACGACAAATGGTGTGAAGCTGGCTCTTGAATTGCTCACATTTTGACATGCAAGATTGCAATTTAAAATCATTAACACGTTTTAGTTCTCTATTCTACTGCCATGAAATTATTCAACTGAAAAAGAAAGTGTTAATTACATCACAGGTATCGCAGCAATTGTCATAAAAACGCACCATGGATAGTTGGTGTCTGTTTGGTTTAACATTAAAATGATCATTTTACAAGCAAAGATGCAGCAAGCTTTTTCAGTGACCCCCATTCTATAGCTGAATTGACGCTATTGCACTTTATAGAATAAGGGCCAGTGTGTACTGGCTTCTGGACATTACGCTATTTTTAAGTGAATAACTACTTACCAGTGCCTTTGTAGTATTTTGTACAGTTACCATATTCAATGTCTTCTGTTTTAATATCAAACTGAGGCAAAGCAATTTTTTCCATTTGAACAGGATCTCCTGGCTGCCAAATGAACCGCAAATCATCTGTTGTGTATCCAACTTTATGAAAAATTAATGTAAGAAAAACGTGAAAGTCAGTGTAAGGTAGATAATGGAACACACCGTTTTATGCAGTCTGCCTATTGTGCCTGTTCAAGACTACATGTCTCTATTCTGAAAATGACATATAATTTGATCCAGGAAATGAAGTCAATTCAAAATGTATTGAAGATGAAGTTGTTTCTATGGCTCACTGGAGTCAGAAAGCTTTTATATTTGCATCCAAAAAAGGACTTCATTTTTACGATACCATCTGGTTTTGTATACCAAATAACATGTATTAAGCTGTGCAGTTTGTTAATAGTTTACTTTTTCATCCCTTGGCAACTGCGTCAGTAGAAACAATTTGTTTTTGTCAAGAATAATACAGTTGACACAACTGTGAATTTGGCCTTTCAGATGTGGTAACTTAAATAACAGAAAAAAAAAAGTGGATAAAATGGGATGGTGAAATGCACTTTGTATTTACAGCAATTTCCCCTAACCGACTCCCCCGCCCCACCCCCTCTTTTTTTCCGTACTGAACCAGCATCTCCTCTGGTGCTTAGCCGCACTGTTTTCAGCTCCAGATACCCATCAGTTCCTGTCATACATACCAGTGAAGTTACCTCTATTCTTAGTTTTTAAAGTGGATTTAAGTGGCTGTTGTGGCTTCCAATTGGCCTGAGATTTTGTTATGGCGCAAACTGAGGACATGATAAAGTGTAAATAAATGGATGATACCACACTGCTATTTGAATGTTCTATTCTCCTCCGCTGAACCGGAAAATCACTGATCCAACCTCCATTGTAAGTACATTTTATCACGATAAAACACTTTATCACAATCTCAGTTTGCGCCGTGAACACTAATTGTTTTACATTCTTGATTGATTGCAGTTGGGAAACTGCAAGTGTTTGGCAGCACCTGATGTGTTTTTCACTTACAAAGCACTAATCCTTTTTGAAGTGAAACTTCCTTAGTGGCACCTCATTCGTGATGGGGCAAAAATGGATTGTGGAGACAGAAATGAAACGGATGTGACGTCAGTGCTGGCAGTTGAGGCCGGGCTGTGTTCTGGCTCAGCCCGACCCCAACACTGACATCACACCCGCTCCACAAATCAGATGCGGTGGCGGCGGCGATAGCCGCCGGCACCGCTCCTAATGGCCACCTAATGGCCACCGCTCCTAATGGCCACCGCACCCCCCACACGGCGATAGCCACTGCCGCCGCATCCCCCACACAGCCGCTGACATGCGGCGGCGCCGCTCTCCCTCACCCGCTCCTCCACACCGGCAGCCGTCCTCCTCAACGCATGCGCAGAGGCTCTGTCCATATCCATGTTGTGGATGGCAGGTTTCGTGTGTGTGTGTGTGGTGTGGTTGGCAGAGGGCGCTGCTGCGAGGCAACCGGTGATTCGCTGTCACGTCCCGTCAGTTAAGGGGTCCCTTAATTCCCCTCATCCGGCACGGGCTCTGCGGTGCTGCCCGCCGTGGAGTACGCTGCTGCGTGGTGGGATAGCTGAGGCCGAGGCTCCACCCCCTGCCCTGTCACTCCTGCTTTGGTAACGGGAGGAGGGGGGTAACGGGACCACGTGTCGCCGGGGGGGCTGGGAGTCCGCAGCTCCGTGTCCGCAACTCCGCCTGGGGTAGTGGGAGTCGGGAGGAGGGGGGTAGTGGGAGTCGGGAGGAGGGGGGTAACGGGACCACGTGTCGCCGGGGGGGGGGATGGGAGTCCGCAGCTCCGTGTCCGCAGCTCCGCCTGGGGTAGTGGGAGTCGGGAGGAGGGGGGTAACGGGACCACGTGTCGTCGGGGGGGGGCTGGGAGTCCGCAGCTCCGCCTGGGGTAGTGGGAGGAGGAGGAGTGGGGGGCACAACACAGAGAGACATTCACACAACACAGAGAGAGACACACACACACACTGACTGACACACACACACACTGACTGACACACTCACACACTGACTGACACACTCACACACTGACTGACACACTCACACACTGACTGACACACTCACACACTGACTGACACACTCACACACTGACTGACACACTCACACACTGACTCACACTCACACACTGACTCGCACTCACACACTGACTCACACTCACACACTGACTCACACTCACACACTGACTCACACTCACACACTGACTCACACTCACACACTCACACACTGACTCACACACGCGCACACACACACACTGACTGACACACGCGCACACACACACTGACTGACTGACACACGCGCACACACACACACTGACTGACACACGCGCACACACACACACTGACTGACTGACACACGCGCGCACACACACTGACTGACACACACGCACACACACTGACTGACACACGCACACACACACTGACTGACACACGTGCACACACGCTGACTGACACACGCGCACACACGCTGACTGACACACGCGCACACACGCTGACTGACACACATGCACACACTGACTGACACACATGCACACACTGACTGACGCACATGCACACACTGACTGACACACACGCACATACATACTCACTGACTGACACACATACACACACTGACTGACACACACGCACATACATACTCACTGACTGACACATACACTGACTGACACATGTGTGCCGAGCACGCGCGTTATAAGTCAATTTCTGCGACAAAAGTCAAAGAAGTTTCACTTACTATGCGCGTGCACAGCACACACAGCTTTTTTTGTGCAATACTTGCAGATGAGGTCACTGGGACAAAAACATGGTTTCACTAACACATTGGAGGTTAAGATGCATGGAAGATATTCACGCAGAAGCCCTTATCTGTGGCACCTCATCATTTACAACATGCAGGGCAAGTCTGACCAGACAAGTCAGATGTTAGTACAAGTTAGTGCAAAGCCCTGTGCAACTGAAGATAACAATGGTTAATTATGTAATGAGATTGTCTCAGATATGATTTTATTTATTTCCTGTTTCATTGTAGTCCAGATATTTTTTTTTTATTATCATTATTATATGTAGTAGTTTGAATTGTTTTCTATGATCACTACATCACCAGGATTATAAGTTTGCGCCTTAGTATATTATATTTGAGATTTTGCTACCCCTGGAGGGAGATTTAAAACCAGATAACTTCACCGTTATATATAACTTTCAAGTTTGTATGATTAACCACAAATCAAATTAAATGTTCTTGTACGGCCAACATATAGTACATAAATGGTCAACTATATACATGTAAATATTTGTCTAGGACTCCATTGTATATTGTAAGCGCATAGTTTGGCTTTGAAACTAATTTTGAATGTATACATTTTTACATAAAATATTATTCTGAGTATTACAATTACTGTAGATACATACAACTTTCTAGTTGCATCTTGCAACGCTGTGTATCCATGGGAAACAATGTTAAGTCCAAAGGGCAAGACAACGTAATGGATAACCTAAAATAACAAACAAAATAAATCTATAATTAGGAAAAAAGTACAATATCAGTACAGCATATAACAGATGAACACATATTATAATCCATTTAATACAGATATAACCAGACTTACTATCTCCAGAGTCGAGGGAATATGCTGCGGCTCCGAGATGGGATCCCTCTCAGAAAATTTCTCGCTGCAGGGGGAAGCTGTGGGATCCAGATCACGGGTTCCCCCGTCACCGAAAACACTGAGATAGGCTTATATGACTGGACAGATGTAGCCAATCAGCACAAGTGTGGGTCGCCAATCATGCATTCTAGACAGTCACTGAAGAGATTGCCAAATACAACACTGAGTCTGCGATCTATGAAACAATTATATGACACTTTATAACTTACCCTGCATACCATCAATATTAGGCATCATAAAAGGTAAAAGAATTGTTATCCAAACCTTTTGCTGCAACCATGCTGCAAACAAACACTAAACTGCACCAGATTGCAGACTGCATCATTGAAGAAATGTATGGAAAAATACATTATAGAAAGCAATTAAATATATTATTTGACACATCTGCTGTAGTATTTATAACTAAGTAAATATTGATACACAACCCTGTTTTTTTCCTAATGTTTTCAGCAAGTGTGGCTGGCAATAAACCGAAGTAGCCCAAAAATGCAAAGAGGATCTGCAGGTTAGGAGACAAATAATAAAAGGCAACTAAAGTTCAATCTTTTACAGTAAGTAGGGAAAACTGGAAGACAAACTATACCAAGGGATTCGTGCAGTGTGTTGCATAATTTCAAGACATTTCATTATCAAGATCCCTTTGGTCTAAAATACAGTATAAGGAAATCAATTGTATTGCAGTAAATAAAAGAGGGGTGAAAGGCAAAAGACTTTCTCTAAACAAGAAACATTTGGGATCTTCAAATCTAAAACCATAACACCCAATGGTCTTAATGAGAATGTTAATATTGTTTATTTGTTTAATGATATTTAGGATTATTGTATTGTATGTCTTTATTTATATAGCGCCATTAATGTACATAGCGCTTCACAGCAGTAATACATGTGGTAATCCAATAAATAACAGATAATATAAATAACAGATCATGGGAATAAGTGCTTTAGACATTAAGGAAGAGGAGTCCCTGCTCCGAGGAGCTTACAGTCTAATTGGTAGGTAGGGAGAACGTACAGAGACAGTAGGAGGGAGTTCTGGTAAGTGCATCTGCAGGGGGCCAAGCTTTATGTGCCATGTGTTCAGAATAGCCACAGTCCTATTCATATGCTTCTTTAAGCAAGTGTGTCTTAAGGTGGGTCTTAAAGGTGGATAGAGAGGGTGCTAGTCGGGTACTGAGGGGAAGGGCATTCCAGAGGTGAGGGGCAGTCAATGAAAAAGGTTTAAGGCGGGAGAGGGCTTTAGATACAAAGGGGGTAGAAAGAAGACATCCTTGAGAAGAACGCAAGAGTCTGGATGGTGCATAACGAGAAATTAGGGCTGAGATGTAAGGAGGGGCAGAAGAGTGTAAAGCTTTAAAAGTGAGGAGAAGAATGGAGTGTGAGATGCGGGATTTGATCGGAAGCCAGGAGAGGGATTTCATGAGGGGAGATGCTGAGACAGATCTAGGAAAGAGTAGAGTGATTCTGGCAGCAGCGTTAAGGATAGATTGTAGGGGAGACAGGTGAGAGGCAGGAAGGCCGGACAGCAGGAGGTTACAGAAATCAAGACGGGAGAGAATGAGGGCCTGAGTCAGAGTTTTAGCAGTCGAGCAGGATTATGTTTTTCCTCCACACTTTTCACGATAGCATGTTACTCCATTTTAATGTTGATCCAGTGTTTTAATTATCCTCTTGTTACATTTTCATCAATTAATTATACTTATTTCGGTGTGGTCTATTTCAATATATGGTACATATTGGTTATGGCCCTTTGTGGGGTTGTATGTGGATTTCCTTGACTTTTTACACAACCTTATTGATGGGTTTATTTGCTTTGTTTTCTATTGTTTCTTCTTCTATTTAAGTTTTTTTTTTAATACCAATTATTGTAATATCATGTGTAATATTCAAGCTCTCATACACCCTAACTCATTATTTTAATGATTTTTGTAAATAACATGTTTTATTTTTTATTTGTTTTACATAACAATTATATAGTGGGGTATATGAGGGCTTGTTCAGAACACTGCACTATCCCCTGATGAAGTGGTCATTGTTAGCCATGAAACATGTTGCAGATTGTTGATACAGTAGCTAGATTGTGTCCCACACAGGACTTTGGAGTGGAGGGAGGAGTTTCCTGCAGCCAGTACGCCTTGAAATCATCAGCTGGAGACGGTCGTCGTTTAACTCATTAACATAGGGCAGTGTTTCTCAACCAGGATGACGGGGGAACCTTGGTGTGCCATGACTCTCTGCCGAGGGTGCCGTGACCCCAGGAGAAAAACTCAGCTGGCTGCTCAGTGGGCACCTCCCACGCTGCCTGCAATCCACCTCTCTTCTCTCAGCCTGGCACAGAGGTGATAGAGGAGCCTATCAATCTCCAGACAGCACCCAACTTACCCGCTGAGCAGCTGGCATGTTAGATGTTTGTGGGAAGGTGGGAGGGAAGATGGAAGAGTGAGGGCTGTGTGTGGGAAGAAGAGTGTGAAGGTATTGTGTGTGGGGAGGGGTGTGATGGCTTTGTGTGCCGAGGGTGAGGGAGATTAGTGCTTTTTGTGGGGTGAGGAAAGGTATGTGGTGTAAGTAAGAGAAGTGTGGTGAATGTGGTGTTTATGATTAAGAAAAAGGGTCAATGGAGGGGGATAACTGTGGAGTGTGTTAAATAGAAGGGAAAGTATGATTAGGTACAGTAGGGGGATGTGGAGTGTTTAAGAAGGGGGTAGGTGAGTATGTTGGTTGTGTGCTTGTGAAAAGGAGAGTGAGTGTGCATATAAGCCAGAAGGGGATGAGGGACATCTGAAGAGCAGAGGCTACCCAAGATTGTAAAACTCCTTCAGTGGTGCCCCTGCTCAAAAAAGGTTGAGAACCACTGGCATATGGTTACTGTTTCAAAGATCAGAGCGAGTCGTATTTTACTAAAGTCCCAGGTGCTATATATATCCCCTCAAACCAACCTTGAAGCAACATGGGTTGAGATGCCTCTGCTCAAAAAGGAGCTCACCTGAGAAATATGCTAATAGTACTGTATATTCAAAGTATATTGTAATGACTCCTATTAGCATATTTCTCAGGTATCTCAGGTGTGCTCTTTTTTTATCTCTCCGCGTGTGTTCGAAGAGAGGTATCGTGGGGATTATATATAGCACTTGGGACTATACTAAAATAGGTCTCTCTCAACATCAGGTTAAATAAATCCCTGTGCTAAACTGAACGGCCTATAGCGCATATGCGATATTAAGGGAAACACCTCTTTTGCATATCATTAGTACAGATGTCCGGAAACAAAATAAACATACATTATTTAAGGAGCAGCACTGGGTTAACGCTAGGTTAATGATAGTGTCTATCCACTCATTTAGGTTCATTTAGGTTAACGTTTGGTTAAATAGGCTAGCGGAGCTCAGTGCATCTGGTTCTATGAGAGGTTGCACGCTATTTTGGGTTTCTGATAATATGTTTCCAAACCAACTTTAAACAATAATTTGTACAATGTTAAATGTCTGGTGCTTTTTTTTATGTGAAACATTAACTTCTTAGTTATTAGATTATTAATAACACGACAAAGGTATAACTTGCCAGTGGGATTTCTTTTCATCAACCAGAATGCGCACTTAATGATCAACACTAAGCAAGTTAATGCAATGTCGTTTTTCTAATATATATAAAAAAAAATGTTAAAAAATAAAAAGAGTTTTTTTAAACATGAATGAAAAAAAGAATAAAGAATGCTTACCTCATGCTAACAAGAACATCTCCATCGCGAAAGATAAACAGAAGTATATTGTCTTGGGTGACGTCATGAAAGTTAGCTTTGTTTTCATTTGCAAAAAATAAATCTGGCTTCCAGAGGCATTTAAACATTGTGGGATCCACAGTCAGAGTGTCTGAACCTCTGAAATCACTTGGAAGTTTAAGTCGAGGGTCATTCCATCTCTGTCTCAGGAAGATGTTAACTCTGTAATCCTAAAAATAATCAATAACACATGACGTATAAGTAGAATTATTTCAGAAAACACCAGGGTTATGCTAATTATAGGCAACCATCTTTAATATCCTTTAAATGAGTTAATGTTGTATTATTGTGGCTGGAGTATACGTCTACGCACAATATTAGACTAGGAACATACATTTTAAAAATGTTAACAGGAGATCTAAACAATGCTTTTAAAATCAATGCTATTTTTATTTTAAACCATTTACAATACATAACAGTATAACTATTGTCTTCTAAAGGGTTGTACTGAACAAACAGACCCACGGTCCATAACCCTTAGTTCCTAATATTATTTATGTCTAAGCTTTTTTAGAAGCACTGTCTTAGATTTTGAAGTAATAGCTTTGGCTTGTTCTACCTTAGAAGACTAAAATAGCATTTGCTTGTATTAGGAACATTTCCAGTACACTCAAAGGAAACAATTGGCAGCTACTGTATGTATGTTAAGAGAAGTTGCTTCATAATAGTATGCAGTGCTAAGTCTGTGTTGCCATGGTAACATATTTTCATGGCCAGTATCCACCGCCTATTTACTGCAGTTAAATTTACTGTACTGTACTGTAGCAGTGTAACAGAATTTAGTATATTTAAGAAAACGTAACATCTTCTGCTGTTGCAGGCAGCATCGAATAAAGATCAATAAACTGCTGGCTGCTCTAACAGTGAAAGATGCACTTCTACTCTGCTACATAAATGGAAGTTGCAATACATTGATAACCTTTAATTATATAACAGCCCCACTGCCAGTTTTAATGATTGTTTTTATCATTTAGGGCATGCTTGTTAGCTATTTGCAGATGCAGCAAATGTAATTACTCTTGCTGGCATGATGCAATGGGGCATGCACAGCATGCCCGTGAGAGAAGCCCACATACATTAGTTGTCTGTGTGTTGCAAAGGGTGTGGCTAACATGTTATTGCACCCACTGCAACGCGTCACTGCAATTACATGATACACATAAAGATTATGCCATTTTCCCCATAATGCAGTGCAAAAAATATTAATACACTGACTGCAAATACATTACATTTTTTTATTAAATCTTACATTGATTTCATAATGATAAAGGGAAAATGCACCTTTTAGCCATGCAAACATTGACATATCCCATTATGATATTGACCTCCACCTTAACTCTCCAAATTGCTCACTGATAAAAAAAATATTGAGCAAATGTGATGCTCTACAACCTGTCCTAGACGGATGGCAGTCCATACGGCAGTATAACAGGAAGTCTGTGTCATATTCTGTTGCAACATTCGTCAATCACTAGCTGAAGTTCTGACCTGAGTTAAGCTATCTGTGATATGGAATCAGTTTCATTTTTAATCGCTGTATTTAAATGATCAATATATATCTTAATATTAACAATATGCCTCTAATTCTTTCTACTCCTCCAACATTTCCTTTTCCCTCCCCTCAATATAAAATACCCTTTAATATAAAATGTCATCCTATTTTTCTGTCCCGTTAATATTATTTAGTAAGAGAAGTAGACACATGCAAGACTTGCTTCTAAAATGTGGCACACATTTGGTACAGTTGCATAAACGTACTATTGTGTGCACCAAATGGATTGCAAAGTGAGTATATACAGTACAGTACAATATGAGAGAAAGAAGGATCTGACAAACCGTCTCCCTCTACTACAAGATTCTTGTCCCCCATTCAATATAGTAAAAAGCAAAATAGTGAACAATGCATCTGCTTCCATTCACTTAAATAGAAGTTAGTATATGGGTATCAGAGCATAATCCTGGGGGCTCTGGGCCATATTTACTAAATAGTGCTATTCCATAAGATACCTTATAGTGCTGGAAGACACCTTACAGCTACCATTCACATAAATGGGTTATAATGTGTCTTCTGGTGCCGGAAAGTATGTGAAGGAATAGAATTGACTAAGCAATATGCAGTGCAATACAGTACCTTTAAAACTCATGATGGCCCAGATCCACAAAAGGGTGCTAAACTTTAGCACACCACAGACCCCATTCATACAAATGGGAGTACACGCGTGCTAAACCATAGCCCTCATTTGTGAATCTGGGCCAAAGAATGATGAACAATCAATGGTAGTTTGTATTACAATTTGTTACCTCACATAGTATTTTAAATAATAAATACATATTATAATAATAATAATAATAATAGCATGTTCTTGTATAGCGCTGCCAGTTTTACATAGCGCTGTACAGAGACATTTGCAGGCACAGGTCCCTGCCCCATGGAGCATACAATCTATGTTTTTTGGTGCCTGAGGCACAGGGACTTGCCCAAGGTCACAAGGAGCCGACTCTGGGAATTGAACCAGGCTCGTCTGCTTCAGACTCTCAGTGCCGGTCAGTGTCTTTTACTCACTGAGCCACTCCCTCTCCATCACAGAAATAGTCTCCATCACAGAAATAGAACGCTTTGGTAATTCATGGGAATATATTAAAATATTAAACTCATACAGCACGTTTTAAGAACGTTTAAGAAAAGAGAGAGCGCCTTAGTATTCTTTTTGTCAGCACGTTTTAACCATTTGAGTGCCCTCCAGAATTCCATGGTCCCCATGACATAGCTACATCATATGCTATTTGCTTGTTGTCTAGGGGAGCGCTGAATGCAATCTGGCTGTCTGAGGAATAAAATAGGAGCACTCGTATTCCTCTGTTCAATCATAAGTGATGCTCCAGACAAAAGGTTAAAAAATAATACAGTATAAAACAGACTTTTTCTGTACAGTACATTAAATATAAAATAGCATTAATAAAAATCATCAGATGAATAGCCAAATAGCTGACAGCAAATGGCAAGGTCATAAGTTCAGATCAATGCCATGTTTTTGTTCTTCTATTACTTGTATGAAAAATGTGGCAGGCTCCAGTTTGTGGTGGTGAGTGATTCTTGATGCATGATCCTCAGCCAAGAAAAAGGAAATAGCAAGTATGAAGAATGTGCGGTTAAGAGCAGAACCCAATCAGAGCAGGGGATCAAGATCAAAAGCATGTGGTAAGAAGGTCTCCATCTGAGCACATGCTTTATGCTACTGCCACTGTTTTGATTGGCCAAAAATGTGAACTTGTGTATTGAGTTAATATTGTGTTCCAAATACACTATTATACTGTAGGTCCTTAAATATTTGACATCAGTAAAGAGCAGTTTTTATAGTTCCTTGAAGGTGAACTAAATCAAATACACATTGTTTTAGCAAGTTCATGCAGCCTGGTTAGCTTCAATGCAAAAGTAGAACAAAAAGTGTTTCTTAAAATCTACCACCTGAATTCCAGTGACTTTAACATTAATTTAGTAGGTTTATAAATCCCAGCATATTGTCCCAAAGGAGCGCTACCATAGCAGTTTACTAATCGAACTCAATAACCTTCACACAGGCAGAGAGCTTATAATGAATGTCAGCTCCATTCCCATACAATTTTAAAATGGACTGCTAGTCTTTTTCTAATGTTCAAACTTTAACATCAAATATGAGTGCAGTATTGATTGCAATTTGGAGCATACTACTGGGCGTGCTGCTTTTTGATTAACTGGTAACTGCGGCTGGTAAACTTAACATGGCGCAATCTAGGCTATACGAGCTCTCTAAGTGTAGATTGCCCTAGATCAGGGGTGTGCCAAGTTCCTAAGCTGCGCCTTCGTGTGCTAGCCCCAGCGCTCACCAACCCCCCTTTTCCTGAGACCCGGAGTCAAATGACGGCGCGGGTCATGCAATGTCACATGACCCCACAGCGTCATTTGACACGCGTTACCATGGCGACATGCACGTCACATGACCCTGCGGAGTCATTTGACGCTGCATTCCATGGCGACGCATCCAGAAGTCTTTTTAATCCTGGTAAATTGAGGTTTCAGATGCCTAGCGTGGTTCTCCAGCATTTATCTTAAATGCCTCGGGGAAGAGCACGGGGCCTATGCAACCACCATGCCCCCCCCCAAAAAAAAAATCCTGCGCCCGCCCCCCCACTTTGCACACCCCTGCCCTAGATTTTACTCACATTATTTTCCAGGATACCAGCGGAGGCTTGAATCAGCAAGAGGTATTACCTCTTATTGTACATAGTAATGCTATTAGAGTTATAATAGGTGAAAGGCAGGGTTGCTGACCTGTCTGAGATGTGAATGTGCTCACAAGTGATATTTTTATTTACTGTACACTGTGCAGTGGAGGGTTTTTGTTACTTTTTTACCCACCATCTTTTATAATGTTTGGCTGAAATGTGTTCCAGCCTCACATTGAAAAGCCAGTATAGTAAATAACCATTGCTGATGAGACACAAAAGGTCAAAACAGCTGTCTGTGAGTAGGTTTTACTGGCTACAATGTATGTACTTCTTTAACCCAGGCTGTGCTGAAAAGCTACGTAATGCACCAGGCATAAGGTTATAGGGTCCATGTTAAAATGGACATGAAGCAAAAGGTGCCACTGTGTGAGCATTGAACCCCTTCAGTCTACATCTGCGGCACCCCAAAGGCGGACGCCTAAAAGAGTTCCATAAGAGCTGCTCTCCTCTGCACAGAATCAGAGTGCTATGGGTTAACATCTGCTTTTGCTTACTGCTATGTGTTTCGTCAGCCCCACCCACTGGAATATTAATGACCCAGGAAGAGAAAGGACGCTGAAACAACAGCTGCATTCATTCTGAATCCCTCCAACCTTTGGCGCAGCTAAAGGGCAGCCAAAGGGTGTGAGCCATTTGCTGATGTTTGGTAATGTTAAAGCTGCTTTATTGCAATTAGAAACTCATCAGTCCTCTCATCCCCTATACCCAATGTTTCAACTTACACTGCCTTATAGATTGTAAACTACACGTCTTCTAACACAACACATTGCACGGAATGGGACATTTGGTTGCAGGCGTTTTGCGGCAACCAAATGGCATCCGTTTCAACGCAGACGGCCCTCTGCCATAGCCGATCTGCCGCTGTAATCCCCGCCGCAGCCTGCTTCAAAGATAAGTTTTATTACTGGTTAGGGTAGGAGGTTAATTTAAGGGGTTTTAGCAATTAGGGTAGGGGGTTTTAGGGTAAGGCAATTACTTTAGCGGCTTTCCGAAAAGTGGCCGGCATTGGCAGCTTCCGTCGGCAGGGTGTCGCAGCGCTGTCGGCTGCCATTTGGTCATGGCAAAACGGCCGCGACCAAATATCCTAGACCGAGCATTGCAGGCCCATCCTACCTCTTCTAACACAATTTTAATCCTGCCAGTAAATGTTATGTAGCCATGCTTGTTTGGGCTACTAATCTGCCCTCCCTGACACATAGGCCTGGTAACAGTGCAGGCAGTGTCAGGACCAATCCAGAGTTTTCCACACCACCAGCAGTTCCCTTGAGTGACAGGGGAGGAGTTGGGCTAAGGCCTGTGTTCTGCTCAATAAGGGGCTCAGACCTTGGACCCTCCCCCTTAGTACTAAAGGGGCTGCATTACTAAATTTAGTGAGTTGTCTCTCCCCTTTGAGAGAGACTGGTATCACACAGATGTGTTCAGGATTTCTGTCCCTTCCCCTTGGGGGGTGGGGGTGAATACCGTACCTCTGACTCTAATAGGGAGTCAGGGAAGAACAAGGACCACCCTTGGTGCACATGGCTGGGAGTGTGAGTCCAGGGACCATGAGGATGCTGGAGGCCCACAGAATAAGATGTGTATCCAGTGTATGCCGTTATATACTGGGCAGAAAATAAAGAAGTTGCTGGTATAAAATATACTCTTGCCTCTGAGTGCAATCTATCAGGGGGAGTATCGGTGAGTTCTCCTGCAGGGATTGCGTCCACATCCCTGGAGCCTGCAAGAGATGGCGGCACTAACACCCACCACCACCTACCCCAGAATCCTGTCCTGATGTCCCAACACCACCGGCGGACAACTCAGAATCCTGTAAGCCAGCAGGTACCAGCACTATACACCTGGTAGCAGGGCAAATCTTCCAGAGGGTGGGGGAAACACCGCTCCAGTACTTATGGCCATAATCATCTCTCTGTCTGGTGAAATGTCTGTAAATATAATGTATAACCTCTGTTCATTTAATGTAACCATGTATTGTCACCATAAATCTGTGCCCAGGACATACTTGAAAATGACACATAACCGTCAGTGTATTGCTGCCTGGTAAAACATTTTATAAAGAAAGAAAGACATTTAATTTCCCAGAATCCCTGACTGCAGTGGAGGCACTGAATGCTAAGAAATAATGGTGGAAGGCAAGGTTGCAGATCTGTCTGAGACGTGTGAATGTACTGTACACACTAGTGATATTTTTAGTTACTGTACACTGTACGGTGGAGGGTTTTGGTCACTTTTTTACCCACCATAACTTATATAATGAATAGGTGGGATCACATTTCTCAGTTAAAAGCAACATCTTTAGGAGCTCCTCTCCATATAAATCCAACATAGTGAAAGTGTACTCTATTTAGCTTTTTTCCTGCTGTTTCGAGTGCAAATAGTGCAAGGAAAAACACTGGCTTAGGATGCAATGTAAAATTGTGAACACCTTGAATGGAAAATTGAATGAAGGGAAGTAGCACACGAATAATTAAGAAAAATTGTACTTTTCACTGGATAAATTCCAATTTCGGCCTAATTGCTTCCCTACCTGTAAATCATTACATTATATTGCATGGAAGAGAAGTTTTAATCCTTCAGGGAAAAAAATAAATATTTATGGGGTTGTTTGTGGTTATGAACTATATGCAGCAACTGGATAATTCCAGGAAATAACATTCATTCTTAGTAATAGCTACTGTCTATCCAATTTGTTGTGGTCATTAAGCAACATTTGCCTGACTGTTGTCAGACACTTTTTTTCCATACCAGATGCTCCAATATATAATTTGTAATGGAACCCTATTGATGATAAATGCAATTCTGTTCCGAATTACAGGCGAAAGACTGAACTTTAAAGGAGCAATTCATGTGCTTTTTTTCATTATTATTTTTTAACATAGGGTTGAAGCAGGGTCGCCAGACTTGAACCCCATTATTTAATCTCTGTAGATATTTACCTCCAAATGGGATGCCGGTATTTCGGCAAAGTTTAAATCTGTCCTCAGAGCTAAAATTAAAGGGGGTTATTATTATTATTATCATTTATTTATAACGCGCCAACATATTCCATAGCGCTTTATAATAGGGTTGGAGTGTGGTGACAGGGTGAATTCACTATACCAATACTATGCCTAGGAGTCTAGCAGTGACCTAGTTTATCCCATCTGGAGAAAAGGCTGGGTTAATTTACCAGGGCCCAGCTCTCTTGTTAAGGGGCTTTAAGAACCCAGAGCTCCCACTTGTTCCTAGTTCCTGTCTGAACCAGAGAAACACACATTATGAAACACTGGAGGGAGACAAGTCTGCAACAAGGTCTGTTGCAGTGGAACACTTACCCTTGTTATTTGTGTTTTTCTTGGACCAAAACTGCCTTTTCTGGGAAAAGGGCAAACCCCTTTAATGGACTATTTAGCTGGACTGTTCTAAACTGCATTTTTATTTTGTTACTTTATACCTATGGTGAATGAAGCTCTTTTTGTGGTCCATGTTTTTGTAGCTGAAAACAACTAACCTAGAGTTCCTGTGTGAACAGGCAGAAAAAAATGGACTACTACTGCAGCTGCAAGCCCAGCTCCAAACCCAGCCGCAGGCAGCGTAGGATGAAAAACAGGCCAAGCACAATGCACCACTACTGCAACAGCATGCAGTGCAGGATGAGAGGCTGGCCAAACTACTCGTTGGCTCTCCTTTGTCTGCCGGATCAGAACTTCCGAACAACCTCCTAGTTCTCTTGAGAAAAATGAGTCTGGTTGAGGACCCCGAGGCTTTCCTGTTAACATTTGAAATTGTTGCCGAGGCCCAGAGCTGGCCCATAGATCGCTGGGCAACCGCTTTGGCCCCCATAGGAGAAGCCCAAGCCTCATATCAGGGCCTACCTGCAGATCAGGCTATGGACAATAAGCAGTGTGACAAACGCCCCTCTTTTGTAGTGCTGACGTCTGTCTGGGTTCTTCCCGACACAGTCTTCTAGGGTTATTTAATACAAAAAACAGGATCATGCAAAGTATTAAGCTGCTTAACTCAGGCTTCTGCCTGCTTTATTTTCATCCAAGTAAGGTACTGCAGCTTTAACATGTGTAGGTTAGAGGTACTCAGATACTTTCATTCAGCAGTTCACTCATTTCATTGTTACAGTATTTCCCACACTGTTATTTCAAGTAAAAAGAAACCAAATTATATAAACAAAATCCTATCCCTTTCAGGGATCTAACTACACATAGAATCAGTCTCTCTAACAGCTGCTGGCCAACTAACCTGGTTCCCCAGCTTAAAACAATGCTCTCTCATTTAGGGTCACTTAGATACAGCACAGTCTTTTAGCAACAGCAGTAAACATTTGTTTGGTCTTATCTGTTCGTGGTGGGAACTCGGTCCCGTGTCCAGGCAAATCCTCTGGTACTGTGATACTTGGAGGGGCCGTCAACCCCGATACTGGATGCAGGGGAGCAGCGATACCCCCAGCCTCCAGGCTCTAAGGAGAGAGAGTCAAATGCAAAACCTCTCTGCTCTAAATACCTGTGCATGTGATTAGAAGAGCAGGTGAGGGAGAACTAGAGCCATTGTAATCTGTGGTCTGGATTTTCCATCCAGCTGCCTGAGTTAATGGGAAGCTGTGGAACGGATCATTTTTAGCTATTCCTGCACTTTCTGCTCTAAAATGGGGCAGAAAGCTGCCTAATATCTTTGGACTATGTCACATATCCCCCTCCCCAGCTCACACCTACTGGGGTGAGCGGCCATGGACCTCACTGGGGTGAGCGTCCTACCTGAAATGCTTGAGCTAACTGCTCAGTACAACATTAAGTATTTACATGACACGAATATGAACTTCATTATAAATTTACCAACCGAAAAGGGCATTTTTTTTTTTTTTTCCATATTGTAAGCTACCAATATTTTTTCTCTTATACTACAGCCTTGTAATCTTAAGGGCCATCAACCCTGTATATTAATTTGTAGTTTAGCTACATTTTCAACACAGAGAACCAATATAACATTGTAATATTGACAAAATGCTTATTTGCATAGTTAAGTGTCCGTGACATAGTCCACACGTGTAATAAAAAAAATAAATCGGTCAGTTCCCCCAAACATATTTTTTTTTTTTTTTGACTTCCAGTCTATTGCATCCTTTGACTTTATTTCATAGCCCGCTGCAACCTGCAAATGACTGGACTGTTTCTTTAGCTTCTGATGAGACCCTTGGACCAGATTCTCCTTGGCTCCACAGTGTGGTCCAGATTGGTGAGATATGGAACTATTCAGGCGCCGTGTTAACCTTCGTTGTTTTTTCTTTTCAATCTTTGATTTCCCTTTTGTGGCCATTACCAGGCCTTTGGGTTTTGGAGACCTAGTTGCCTCTGTACAAACGTAGTCCATATTAACCATGTCATCAGGATCTATCAACAAGTTTGTTTTTTCAGGAACTGCCACCCACTTGGCTAAAACATCTTCTGTGTTGTCCTGGGTGTGTCCACTAGTTTGATAATCTTCTGGACAACGTAAATGAAATTGAGGATCTGGATTTTTGAATCCCAGATCAGGGAGTATATTCTCAGGAGGGTGCCTATCTGTTTCTGGAATAACAGCAGCACAATCAAAGTCAATTCTTTCTCCTTCCTCTTTGTCATCAGTGAGGGCATTGAGTTTACGTTCCCTGGTCTCCTTTTGTGACCGTGTCTCTTTTAGCCTTGGAATCTCTTTCTCCAACTTCATCTTTATAGCAAATCGTAATATTGCAACAGCATTGAAGATACACGTATAGGAACGTACAGCTTGCTTGGTTAGGAGGTAGGATTGATAGCCCGACTGAACCACTTTAGCCGCTTCTCCCATGTCCGTCATCTGTTTCAGAGCGAGGTTTAACTCTGTTTCATTTTCTCTATTCTTGACCTGCAGCTGCAGGTGCTCCTTCCGGGTCTTGTCCAGCTCCAGCTGCAGCCGGGCCCCCTCATTTGCCGTGTGGTCCAGCTGCTTGTAGATATCGGCCATCTCGCTTTTATAGCGCAGTGTCAGGCAAACCACCTGACGGACGGACACCTCCTCTCTCTTGGCGCACTGTATCTCGCGCTCAGCCATCTGCTTCTGCAGCTCTTCAACCTGATCGTGCCAGACCTCCCTCAGGGTCTTCACCTCTTTCTGGTGCTTGCTCTGGGTTTGCATCAGCGCCTCCATTTTTTGGAGCTCTGCAGTTTGTGTCGCCTGGATCGCCGCTGATTCTGTATTCTGCAGTGCTTCTTGCATTTCTAACTTTTCCTGGATCAATTGCTTCTCCACTTTTTCTGCTTGGTGAAGCTTCTCATCACCTTCACTGATCTGGTCAGTCAAGTCTGAATTTTTCTGTGTCAGACTTACATTCTCTCTTTTTACAGTCTCTAAATTACTCAGGGTATTCTCATAGGTTTTCTTCAATGTACACAGCTCTGTGCTGCGAGCGTAGACCTCATGGCGTGAGAGTTCCAGCTCTGCTTTAAGCGCGCTAGCCTCTTGCCGAGAAACCCCCAACTCTGTGATGAAGTTTTGCACATCTTTCTGGGACATCTCATAGCATAGTTTCCAGTCAGTTCTTGTTTTCTTTGATTCGCTTGGCTCTCTGCCTATGATGGTAGCAGTAGCCTTTGTCATCTCTAGGCGTGTCGTCATTCCTGGGACGATTGCGCCAGGCCCTATGGGCTGTTGCTCATCTCGGCGCCTTTCTGACGCATGTCCTGACAGTGCAGGTTCAAGTGGCTCGGTCACTTCCCCTGTGACTTGAGGAACAGTTTTCTTTCTTTTTGCTTTATTAGCTCCAGAGATATCAGTGGTACTGGGCACACACTCACTGTTATCAGCTTCCACATCTTGCTTGCACTCACAGGGCGTTGCTTGCTTTTGCAGCTGTTTGTCTTTGAAAATTTTGGGGCACACATCTTCCATGTGACCTACTTCACGACAGGCCCAGCATACTAAATTCATCTGTGGGTACGGCTCTCCTCCAGGGTCGTGATCATAGTATGGCCTGAAGGGACACTGTTTTGTATGGTTACGTACATTACACAACAAACATTTCACGTCGGCCATTTTAGAAACCCGGCAGGGACAATTTGCTAGCTGCAATTTCACTTACTTCAGCAGCTTACATACAGCACTTGCTAGCTGCAAATTCACTCACTTCAGCAAAAGGCATTAGCTTTACAAACAGCACTTGCTAGATGCAAAAATTTTTTTTTTTTTTCTTCAGCAAAACATTTTGGTTTTCTGTTTGGGTTCAGGGTGCTATTGCATCCACACTTCGCACATTCTCTGTGTATGCTAGAAGCACAACTGATATACACAGCGGGACAGACTTCACTCATAGCATCTGTACTTTAGTTCAGCTGGGCGGCCATTTTAACCCCCCGCATTTATTTGCAAACCCACAGACTTTTTAGTGTCTGCCCGCATTCTCCACCATATGTGACAAACGCCCCTCTTTTGTAGTGCTGACGTCTGTCTGGGTTCTTCCCGACACAGTCTTCTAGGGTTATTTAATACAAAAAACAGGATCATGCAAAGTATTAAGCTGCTTAACTCAGGCTTCTGCCTGCTTTATTTTCATCCAAGTAAGGTACTGCAGCTTTAACATGTGTAGGTTAGAGGTACTCAGATACTTTCATTCAGCAGTTCACTCATTTCATTGTTACAGTATTTCCCACACTGTTATTTCAAGTAAAAAGAAACCAAATTATATAAACAAAATCCTATCCCTTTCAGGGATCTAACTACACATAGAATCAGTCTCTCTAACAGCTGCTGGCCAACTAACCTGGTTCCCCAGCTTAAAACAATGCTCTCTCATTTAGGGTCACTTAGATACAGCACAGTCTTTTAGCAACAGCAGTAAACATTTGTTTGGTCTTATCTGTTCGTGGTGGGAACTCGGTCCCGTGTCCAGGCAAATCCTCTGGTACTGTGATACTTGGAGGGGCCGTCAACCCCGATACTGGATGCAGGGGAGCAGCGATACCCCCAGCCTCCAGGCTCTAAGGAGAGAGAGTCAAATGCAAAACCTCTCTGCTCTAAATACCTGTGCATGTGATTAGAAGAGCAGGTGAGGGAGAACTAGAGCCATTGTAATCTGTGGTCTGGATTTTCCATCCAGCTGCCTGAGTTAATGGGAAGCTGTGGAACGGATCATTTTTAGCTATTCCTGCACTTTCTGCTCTAAAATGGGGCAGAAAGCTGCCTAATATCTTTGGACTATGTCACAGCAGGTAAAATCTGCCATCCTGGATCGCTTAGGCCTAACCACAGAAGCCTACCGGTGGCAGTTCTGAAACTTGAAATACACCCCAGGTCATAGCTCAGTGCTTAGTGGACTTATGTACTCGGTGGATATAGCTCGAGCAGCGCACCACGGAGGTGAGTCTCGAACAAGTAGTTTTGGAGAAACTCCTACAGGTGATAACCCCTCCCACATGCTCCTGGGTAAATCACCATGCTGTCAAAACCCTAACTGTCACTGTTCAACTCATGGAAAATGTCCTTGGGGCTGTGGAAAATGTCCTTGGGGCTGAGGACCATGAGAGTGTCCTGGGACTGATGGTACAGACTCCACCAGCTCCAGCTGACACCCAAAGAGGGACGGACCAGCGTGTAAACTACAACCCATCCACTCGCGACCGCCAAGCCTCACAAAGGGATCAGACGTTTCAGCAACGGAAATGTCTGGATGCCGGTCCCTGCCAAGACCTCGTCTTCCTCCTGATATCGCTAAAAGAGGGGAACTTCAGAGGATGTTGCATACAGGACACACCCGACTGCAAGTCTCCAGTATCCCGTTTAGCTGAGCGGTATCCACGTCAACCCAGAGAGCCCTCTCTATGTTCTACCTGCGGGGAACAGGGCCACCATCATATGGAGTGCCCACAGATAGATTGCTCCTTCAGCAGGACCGTCACCTCAGCCTTCCCCAGAGAAAGATGCAAGCCCTGACTACATTCAAGTCCTGTTTGGGGGTAAATTCGTCCAGGCCCTTGTAGATTTGGGTTGTGGGAACATCCTAGTCTTCCAGGATCTTTTACCACCTGAAATGCTTTCCAATGACTCCTTCTGGAGCATAGAATGTATATATGGCGATATAAAATAGTACCCAACTGCCAACATCCTGCTACAGGTAAAGGGTTGGAAGGCCAGACTAGTAGTAGGAGTTGCTCCTTGTCTCCCTGCCCCAGTCTTGTTGGGCCTGGACTGGCCCTATTTCTCTAGTTTAATGGCTCCCTTCCAGGAGGAGACTGCTTCTCTGATACAGGAGAAGTCCAGGAATCTCTTCCCCTTCTCTGCTGAAATATTCCCCAGTTGACACCAGGTTCCGAAATCTCGCTGTGACAAACAGGACTGGTTACAGAAATCTGGGACTCAAGGTAACAATAATAATATGCCTAAATCACAGTTAATGACTGGGAATCGCCAGAAGGAGGGAGAGACAGAGCATGGAGATTTGCCGGAACTGTCTCTCCCTGATTTTCACCACAGGCAGAGGGAAGACCCAGTCCTTGCCAGACAGTATAAGAAGATGGTAAACATTGACGACAATGTATTGAATGCACAAGGTGTAAATGGCGTCCATCATTTTGAATTGTTAAATGATACTCTGTATAGGGTGAAAAAGCATACACAAACATGAGAGGTCACCAGACAAATCTTGGCACCTAAGGTGTTTGTTAAAGCTATCTTCACCCTAGCCCATACATACTATCCCTTGGGGTGATCACCTAGGTAGAGACAAAACCATGTACCGTATGTTGTCCCGATTCTATTGGACAGGCATGCATAATGATATTGCCAAATTAGGTGTGGCATGTCCTGAATGCTAGCTAACCAGCCAGAAGGGACAAAAACCAGCTTCTTTGGTTCCACTACCCTTGGTCTCAGTCCCCTTTGGGAGGATTGGAATAGACTTGGTAGGACCTCTATAACCATCTGCAAAGGGACACAGGTTTATTCTGGTGATAGACGATGAAGCCACTAGGTACCATGAGGTGTTCACCTGAGGACAGAAACCGCTAAGCAGGTAGCCAAAAGTTGTTGGAGTTATTCTCACAGGTCGGACTTCCCCAGATTTGTAGACAGACCAAGGGATGAATTTTATGGCTAAACTGATGCAGGACATCTTAAAGTTACTAGAGGTTAAGTCAGTTCGAACATCGGTTTAACCGAACACTAACAAGTATTTTAAAGAAGTTTGTAGACTCTGAAAAGAGAGCTTGGGATGAACTTCTCCCCTTTCTGCTGTATGTAATGCGGGAATAATAATAATTTATTTTGTATAGCACTGCTAGTTTTATGTAGCGCTTGTAGAGGGAAAGGGGGACTGGCCCGGTATTAAAGGGGTTGCACCCCATATGGCCACCCCCTGACCTCACCATGGAGGAAAGAGGTTAACTGGACTGCGGTCCAGGAATGTGTTTTTACCTTGCTTCAATATCCAAATGTGCATTCCCCTGTAATAATGTATTGTTCCCATTCCAGTGTCGGCACCAACACTCACAATGGGATCCGTTCGGGAGGAGAAGGGTTAATAGTTAGGAAGTGATTATAGCCCTTTGTTCCATTTTCCCGCCGTTTCAGGCTCCATTTTGCTGCTCCCCATAGGTCGCCATTGCAGCTCTATGCATTCCAATGGCGAATCCGTCGGTTTGGGCCAGTTTCCATAGAAGACCAGCAGGTGGCGCTGGAGAGGAGGAGCGGCGGTTGCCCATTGTAAGTCAATAGAGCCATTCATTTCAATGGGGATTCCTCGACGCCGACCTCCAGGAACGGGTTGGCAGCCATCCAAACCGCGGATACCATATCTATAAGAGAGCTTTTGATCACATTAGGTCAAGTTAAAACACAAGTGGCGTGGGAAACTTAGGTTCTAGGGCACCCAGGAATAAAATTCTTTTTGCCCCTCGGCCCTAGGAACCCCCACACTCAACCACCACCTGGTCCGTGAAATAAGGACCCCCGTAAAGGGTCTCGCTCGCCACGAGGGTCGCGTCATTGACTCCAACGGCGGAGGGAAGAGCAGCGCGTAAAAACGACTAAGTCCGAATGAGCAGAAACTCAGAGCCCATAACTCCAGTTCTGTCCAACCTAGATGGCTGAGATTCGGCCCCTAGAGGGCTGAGTCCTAGTTCCGGCAGGATTGCATGGCAAATACCGACCCTCTCGGGGCAACAGAACGGAGTCAGTGTAATTGCAAAGTTTGGGTTTCTGCCATTGACTTGCATGGCGGAAAAAAGCCTCATGTTCAAAAAGGGTTTTTAAATTGTATTTTTGTATTTCTGGCCCGGTGGGTCACAGCGAGCTGAAACTTGGCCACCATGGAGAGTCACCTCCGGCATGAGGGTTTGGCAAGTTTCAGCCCGCTTGGCCCAGCCGAACGGATTATTTTAATATATCTTGATATTGAAAAATGTATTGTATTTCGAAGCGGGGATAAAAGCCTGCGAAGGTTTCTGACTCTGTTTAATGTAAATGCTCAGGGGGGCGACCCATTGTCTAAAACAGACCCCCTGATCAAAGGCTCAGCCACTCTGGCTGTATACATTAGGGCGGAGAAACGCAGGGCTTGAGTGGTCTGTAAGTGTTGTAATTCACACTTACAGACAAAGGGTTTCCTGACCAGATTCAGGTCTGGTAGACATGTAGGCACTCTGACTTTTGTGTGGGGCTAAAGAAATGAGACCCCCAGGGCCAGAAGTATGCATGTGACAACTAGCTGGGGGGCATGATCTATCAATGTTCCCACGTTGGAGATTGGGTGCAGATAATTGTTCTCCAATGACCTGCACTCAATGACAAAGTATAGGACTGGAATCACATATAAACCAATATCAGTCCTATGCTCAGAGTCTTCGATTTTACCAACTTCTTGATGCCTGCTTGCTGTATGAATTGCTAATCCTGTTCCTGATTACTTCATCACCCCAACCCCTAAGTAAGTGTTATACCTTGTCTGTTATTTGTATTATCTTGCGTGTTCACCTATCTAAGGAATAAACTCTCTTTATTATATTTAAGTCGTGTTCAATTCAACCCAGTTATTTGGTGTATATTATATCCTATCACAAGTTACCGTGACAGCGCTTTACAGAGACATTTTGCAGACACAGTCCCTGCCCCGTAGAGCTTACAGTCTATGTTTTTGGTGCTTGAGGCACAAAGAGATAAAGTGACTTACCCAAGGTCACAAGGAGCCGACACCAGGAATTGAACCAGGTTCCCCTGCTTCAAACTCAGTGCCAGAGTCAGTGTCTTTACTCACTGAGCCACTCCTTCTCGGAAGTCACCCAGGCCTCCATGGGTTTCTCTCCATTTGAGCTTCTATATAGCTACCAACCCGGGGGTATCCTAGACCTCCTAAAGGAGTGGTGGGGGGAAGAGTGGTGCCCTTCTAAGAATACCCTTCAATATGTGTTAGACCTTATAAATCGCATAGACATGGTTGGCCATTTTGCAAGGGAAAATTTTTGGGGGCTATGGCTCCAGTCACTGCGTGCACGCGAACGTCAGAGCACCTGGCGGCGCGTGCACCAGTTTAAGCTGCAATCTGCGGTCCTATGTTTGTGATGGGACGCGCGTCCAGAGAAGAGCAGGGAGAGCAAAGACAAGATTTTTGGTGTTGGAGTGGCAAGGGGGCGTGGTCATGACGTCACACGGCTGGTTCGCCCTCATTGGATGAACCGCTGCTTGATGTAGCCAGCGCTCGGCCGCCGTGCCAAAAGACAAATATCTTGTCTGCTGGCAAAAGGTGGTCTCGCATTGTGCTTCCTGCAGGTGTGCGCAGGCAGTGACTGGGGCCGACCCCACAGAGGGCCGTATCTTGTTAGCGTCACGCACACCTTAATGCGTGCAGCCACGAGCAGTGAGGATAAGGCCTAAGATCAGCCCAAGACAGTCAGGAGAGACATTATAACCAAAATGCTCTCATAAGGGTGTTTCAACCTAGGGACCAGGTGATGTTGCTATTACCTAGTTGTGAGCGCAAACTCCTAGCAAAATGGCAGGGCCCATTTGAAGTACTCCGCCGCACGGGTGACGTGGATCTCTCTACAAGGGTCCAGGAAGGGTAAACAAAATTACCATGTAAACTTACTGAAATTCTAGAAAGTTCAGAGTTCTCTGTTTATCCACCCGGTGGAAGAGAACCCCCCACAGGGGAACACCTTTGGTGACAATCAAATCCATATGTGAAGCCATTTAAACTCTGAACAGAAATGGGACTTATTAGAGATATTTAACCAATTCAGGGATGTGTTTTCTGAAGTTTAGTGAATAGGTCACATAAACTCATTATCTTGGTCAAATATGTTTAAAAATACTCTGCTCTGCTTTTCATGATAAGAATGACAATAAAAGTTAAGTAATGTTAAACTTTTGTTTAAAAACTTTTTCAATGCCATAATAATTTTTCTAATCTCCTGATCGAACAATCCTGATTATTTTTACACAACAGTATTCTCGTGAAAAAACTGAAAAGCCAACATGAACATGTGTGAACCGACAAAAGGCAAGAAGAGGACACATGTCAACAAGGATCCTGGTTCTTCAAAAGTTATAGGATAGAACAACCAGTTCATTGTTAGTGCTACAAAGTATGAACCGGAAAGTTAATGGACTGTGTCCCCAAACAACTAATCGATATTCATATATAAATGTCATAATATGGAGTACTGACCAATTGGAAACCGGGTCATATGTAAATCATCCATGCATTTGTTGAAATCCTCCTCTTGGTGTGTTTAATGGAACTGTGTGTTGACCCACCAACCATGACACAAATATAGAAGAGTGATGAAGTATTAAAATGATGAAATTAGGTGGCGTGGGTGGGATTAGGGTATCCGCAAGCTGGGACCCAAATGGAAAAACTCCACCTAGAAACCCCTATGTAAATCCTCCAGTGAATGACACGCCTTCCTCAATGATGTGTACACATATATGCAGTGGTATCCATAATATCACAACAGTTTTCAGGTAACAGTTTTTAGTTATGTCTGAAGAGTCAGGAAGCTGGTATTACTCAAGGCACCCATCCCGTCAGAACTCAGTGGGTGTGCTTCCCAAATAAAGTAAGCAAGGACGATCTGGCTAAACAGCAGGTGAGAAGAATTACAGCTCGTTGAAAAAAGCCAGGGTCCAAAAAAGTTAAAAAACTTTAAAAGGAGTTTAAAAGGATAAAAAGGAGTTTAAATCAAAAACAACGGGGGAAGTGTTTCCAATGAGACAGTTTGCGAACTGTAGAACAGATTTTGTGGTATACTTATTGGAGTGCCCTTGTGGCCTCCAATATGTAGGGAAAACAATTAGACCACTAAGAGTTCGCATTCTCGAACACATAAGTAACATTACGAGAAAATTGCTCACCCATAGTGTTCCTAAACATTTTTTAATGACGCATAATGCTAATCCTGCAGGACTAAAATATAGAGCATTAGAATGTGTGGAGAAACATTGGAGAGGGGGAGATAGAGAAAAAAAGACTCATCCAGAGAGAAAGTTTCTGGATTTACAAATTAAAAACACTCGAACCCCATGGTCTTAATATAGATATACTGTACACATCACTGCATTTTTATAACATTTTAGATATAGATATCACTGTATTTTTTATAAATTATTAGATCACCTTTTTTATATTTTGAGTTATTTTTAATAACTTAATACTATTTATTGAGGTTGGCTAGTTTTAATTTTATGAGATGAGCCTTGCTTCTTTTATTTCCCCCTTTTTTCTCAATACTCTTCTTTTACTTACCTAACTAGGTTTATTGTCTATTTATGTATTCTAATACTATGTTTTTGTCATCCTTAGGAACCATCCATATAGTTAGGTCTTAATGTATTTTTGTCATTAAAGTTTATTATGTTTTTTAGAGTAGGATGCAACACAAGATTCTTTAGGGAGTTAATAAAAGGGTAACTATAAGGGATACATCGTTATCCTTTGTAAGTTGTGCTTCACGATAGGCCGTTTTTCTCACATGTACTTTAATAGATGTGGTGATTGGATGCGCTATACAATAAAATATCCAGCAGCCAATGGCAAAGTATCATTGACTCCTGAAGAAGCCATCTGCGAAACGCAGAATCATACGTGCGTTGAGTCTCTGGTACTTGCGGCTGCTTTCCTAGTTGTATCCGGGTCCTGTTGAGCCGTCACGTGGGGCGCAACTACCGCGAGAGGAGGAGAACCCAGAAGTCCTGTGACGCGACCACTGGAGGAGACGTCAGCGCAACGGACCCTCCGTGAGAGCTTTCCACACCACGGCACTCACTCCTCTCCACTCCCGGGCAACTCTGCGCCGCACCTTATGCTCCTTATGCTTGTGCATGGGGCTGTCTTGTGAGTTCCCCCTGCCTACACTATTTGTATCTGTATCTCCCTGAATATATTTTGTTGATCCTACCATTACGGTCTCAGTGGTCATTTTGCTGCAACCTCAACCCAGTGTGCAGCTTTCATACACATAGTTGTCCACATTGAGGAGACTTTTTTATTTTTTATTCACCTGAGTGTGTGTTTCTCACCTGTGTGTTTTTACACCCGCTGTTTTTTTCCCCCATTTTTTTTTTACCCATGTTATCAAGTCATCCCTCTGTTTATTGTTAAGAGGTCATTTTTCATATAGGCTTTGTGCCTTTTTATTTCATTTATCCTCTCAGTCCATTTGTTTTGAGAGGTTTTGTGTAAATAAGGTGGATCAGAAAACGATTGACTTTTATGTAGCCATTCACCCCCTGCTATAATGTCATCATAGCAAATAAATGGCAAAACATAGGCACACAACTAATCTTTTCTGTCAATGATAAAATAGAACAGTAAAGCACTTTTTTACAAGAACAGATTACCGCTGAAAAGAAAAGATCACTGGGCACCAAGCCATAAGGTTATGTAAGTATTGTATTTTCTCGTTTAGCACTGCTTCTTTTACAGTAATGTAATGGAAGGAGATACTAACTGACAATACAAACTGATGTAACTTATAAATAGGGTGCAAGTTTTCCATTGTGTAATTCACTTACTGGCTTACACATCATAAGAATAGTATTGAAGTGTTCAAGGGTAGGTATCAGGAGTACCAACATGACCTATATCAATCAGCTATTTTAATAAGTACTTAAGGCAAGAATTTATAAAAAAAAAAATGTATGCAGGTGTACGCTTCCTATCAAATGAAATGTGCAAATATTGACATTAATTGATTAGACAGAGGAGGTTTTTTTTTTTGTATTTTGTTAATTTTACATTTTAGATGCAAACATTGGCAGAGATTAGAACAAACAGAATTAATTTAGGTTTTGGGAACATCACCTGTTTCATATTTTAAATCTGTGTCAGCAAGTTAAAAGAGTACGAATTCAGGGAGTGTTCTTTTCCTGTAACAGTTAAAGCTTTTAACTATATCATTTGTTAAGAGTTTTTGTCAAATGTTATACAAGCTTTTTTGTACATAGTTGAAATTTGCATGGCCCTCTTTCAATCCATTGTTAATGAGGTTTAATTTAATTGCAACTAAATTTACCATTGGTACAATTACCAACCATATATTCCTGGGGGGGATATTCTAGTAGCTGCGAGAAGTCCATATCCGTGCGGAAGTTATTTTGCTCAGATATGGAGGTTGCCGATTTTTCCTCTCCAACTCAAGCTTGGTGAGATTGCTGAAGAAGATGCAGAATTGCATCATTACAAGCCGCACAACCTATTTCAGGTCTGCTGAGCATGCGTTACTTAATTAATATGCCTAATTAACTATTCTATTTTAATTTCTGCTCTACACTACTGTCTAACTCATGATGTACTCATGATATTTTTGGGTATGTGGCTTGGTACCCCTGGGTCCCCCTTCGTCCCCTTATCTTCAGCTGCGGCTGCGCAAATGGAGAGAGTGCGGGGAGGGCTGCGGGTGAGCGCGCGGCAGTTGTGGTGGGGGCTGGAGCGGCGATTCGGTCGCCGGAGCTCCACAAAGCAGGCAGTGACCATCTTTAGACTCCATACGCATGCACAGTACGGCCCACGCATGTGCAGTGTCTCCCCATAGTGCGGCAGGCATCTTGTGCACCTCGCGCATGCGCCGAAGGCATTGCAGATGCGACTATTACACATAGGCTCCGCATGGGGAACAACATTACTCAGCAGCCCCTAGGGCTGCAAGATCACCTGCTGCATTACAGCCAATAGGGCTCCTGGATCCTCCTGCTCTGCAATTGATACATTTGGCGCGCTGAGGAGACCACGCCAGTCAGAGATAGCATTTCTAAGATTGTAAGCTCTTCTGGGCAGGGACTCCTTTTCCTAAATGTTACTTTTATGTCTGAAGCCCTTCTTCCCATTATGTGTTATTTGTATTATTTATTATTTATATTATGTCACGTGTATTACTACTGTATAGCGCTATGTACATTAATGACGCTATATAAAGATATACTCTACATACATACATACAAGATGAAAGAATGGGTGTGAGGAGCAGAAATTATAGAAGACAAACATACAAAATAAAATCTGGCGCATTAGGTGGATGGGTTGTCAGCTCATCAACGGAGACTCTTTGACAAATTACATCTTACAATTAAAGAATAAATATGTGCACTAAACAGAGGATTTGTACAGAGGAATAATAAAGAGAAGTGGAAAGAAAGGTTCAAGAGAAGACAATTCTGCAAACATGTATAGTAGAATGAGGGAGGCTAAATGTTCAATATAAATATAATTTGCACGGTATAAATAGCATGTAATTATATTTATCACTGATTAGGCACTTCTAGCAGCTTGCTCTTGTAACTGCAAGCAAGAATTTCATGAAATAATATATCCCTGTACATGTTTAAGAACGTTATTGATTATGTTGTGCAGTTTGAATACATAGGGGGTCATGCACTAAGCTCTGTTAAGTCGTTTTTAGAGCGCAAAGTGCTCTTAGAACGTGATGTTGCGCTGAACACGATGCACTAAGCCACGCAAACAGTCACTTTGCGCTCTAAAACTGACTTTTTTCAGGAATTTTTTCTAAGTCCAACTTTGCTCGTTCGTTACCCTGTTTGCGTTAAATTTTGCCCTTAAGCGGGATGCACTAAGCTATGTAACCTTAGCGTACGCGAAAGTTGCGTTCAACAGAACACGTCAGCTCAAGGTAGACGCAAAAAAAGCTGGACTTTAAAAAATGTATTGCTTTACATTTTTGCATGCGCAACACCCATACAACAGGCCGGCGAGTGTCCCCGGCTGACCCCGCGGGAGTCCCCGAGGGAGGCCGTGGGTCGCGGGGGTGTCTCTTGGGGTACCCGCGGGCCTGCGGTACCAAGGTAGCCAGCTAATCCAATGAATACAAGCAATAACAACATCAACAATGAATTAATTAAACCATTAACCAATCAAAACAATTAATTCCTAAACCAACTCAAAATGAATAGTAACACTAAATTTCTTATGTGGATGTGATTGTTTGTTTTTTTCCTGCTTAATGCTAATAAAATGTTTGCGATTGGTGTTCGTTTGTAGTTAATGTTAGCTAATGAGTTTTATGGTTATTTCAGATATTGTTTGAATTTATTTCTTTGTCTTTTAATGTTTACAGTCATTAATGTTGTAGTAATTCATTGGTTTGATTGGTTAGGGTTACTATTCATTTTGAGTTGGTTTAGTAATTAATTGGTTTCATTGGTTAATGGTGTAATTAATTCATTGTTGATGTTGTTATTGCTTGTATTCATCGGATTAGCTGGCTACTGTTTTTATTTACTTTATTTAGGTATGCTAATGCAGTGTTTAATAATGGGAAATAATCTATTATCCATATCTGAATAATAGTTATTTTGCACATTACTGTACGGGTTTGGGCGGAGGGGGGGAGGGGTCGTGTATTGATGTTTGTTAAATCTTTTTTAATATACATGTGTTTCATAGTGTAGATGTGCAGGGGGTCTCCGGAGCTGGCCCGCGTTGGTTGGGGACCCCCTGCTTCCCGAGATACAGGCACCTTTATGGGGTGCCGGTATCCCCTGCAGTTTCAAGCTTCCGTGTCACGTGATCGGGACATTTAAATTCTGCAGGGGATACCGGCACCCCATAACGGGGCCTGTATCTCCTGAAGTAGGGGGTCCTCGGACCTGAAACCAATGCGGTTCAGCTCCGGAGACCCCCTGCTCATGTACACTATTATTAAAATGATTTTAATTAGTGTACGATCGCCTGTAACAGCCTTGCATGGAGATGCAAATCTCCATGCAAATGTTACATGCAGCTTTTTTTTCTATCAGCTAGCGTACGTGAAATTTAAGAACGCTAGCAGGGGGGGGAAAAGCAACACGTACGCTGTGAGTGTTTTGATCACGTACGTTAAAAAATAGGCTCAAGGCCTTAGTGAATCGCGTCCCCGGCCTCACTTTTTAACGGACGTGCTTTTTTTGAACATCAGAACGCAAACCCATTGAGCTTAGTGCATAGCCCCCATAGTGTACTGTTTGGGTACCTATTGGGGTCAATGAAATATCATTATACCAAGTTGCTATCCAAAATGCCATCCACTAATGCTCTTTTCTGAAAAAGTGCCTTTTACTCAGCATGACGGTCTAAAGTTTGCTCTTTTTTGTAAAAAATTTCTTTTTATGTAACAAAATGACACATTTTGTGTAAGCTGTGTTCTAAATTTGTTTGTTCTATTTCTCAATATACCTTTTAGCAACTACATTTTTCAGTCTTCAAAATTGGACTTTTGTTATCTTATTTACTGGTATTCATAGGCAGGATTGCCAACTCAATAGAAACGGATGGCGACTGAATAGGATATTGGCTTTTACTGAATGTTGGAAAACATTATTCAGAGGACTAGGCAAATACAGTGCTATTTAATTAACACAAAGGAAAACCAAAACATAGCCTCATACAGTAGCTAAAAAAACATGGGCAAAATCAATACAAAAAATAGCACAACATTTATTTGACATAGAAAGCAATGTTTTTTTTTTTTCAATTAACAATTCTTTGGCACAGATTTTGACCTAGTTTTGCAACGAGGAGTCTTTCATAAAAAAAATTGCATGGCTTAGCAGTCTATTTATGAGTTCTCCAACTGCAAAAATGGAGTGAATTCAGTTTAAAAAAAAAAATAACAACAAACATTTGTAATCTTATTGCTTTCAATGCAATCCTATCAAATCCCTGATTACTTATAAAATTCTCCTCACTTTTAAGGCTATACACTCCTCTGCCCCATCCCTCACACCTCAACTCTAATTTCTCTCTATACACCTGCCTGACTCTTGCGTTCTGCTCATGAAAGTCTTCTGTCTACCTTTTCTGTATCTAAAGCCCCCTCCCAGCTAAAACCTCTCTCACTCACGGCTTCACACCTCTGGAATGCCCATCCCCTCAATATCCGACTGGCACCCTCTATTTTCACCTTTAAAGCCAACCTTAAAACACACCTCTTTAATTAAGCATTTGGCAGCTCGGTTGGCTGATACTATATATCTCATATGCATTTACCTTGACCCCTTGAAGATGCACGTACAATAACAGCAACCCCCCCACTGTCTGTAAATTGTCCCTACTTAACACTTCGATTGTAAGGTCTTCGGGGCAGGGACTTCTTGTCCTAATGTTACTTTCACGATGAAGCTCTTATTCCTATTATGTCATGTGTATTACTGCTGTAAAGCGCTATGTACGTGGAAGGATCTATATAAATATACACATAAATAAGTCTGGTGCTGGTTTTTGCTCAAAATTCCTATCCCAGTGTAGCCCCCTGTAAACAGCACAGGCTATACATATCTTTCTCCTACTGTGGTAAGTCCTGTTAAGGGCAGGCACCAGCAGTAATCATCGGTTTTCTCCCTTCACGCCCTGCCCTGAGTGATAGATGCAGGCCCCTGACTCTCCTGCAGGCATGAGACAGAGGGGAGGTCCTGCTGACATCATGAGGGGTGGGGCTGACTCTATTTAGCAGCCAGATCCTGTGAGTGTCAGTTAGTCTACTTCTAGGAAGTCTGTCCTGGGAGTTGGAGGAGAGAAGTAGGTCGAGCTCTCTCCTGGGAGCAGGAGAGTTACAAAGAGAACTCTGGCCTATGATAGTTGGCGAGTGAGCAGAGCTCCGGTGGGACCAATGCCTCTCACCCCGATGAGGGGGTGATGGGAAGGATCTACCCCCGCCCAGAGGGGACCCTCTGAGGTGGGCACCGGGGTATTGAGGCCCCTCACAGACCATCCTGTCGGGGTACCTCTTGGAGGAAAGGAGAGGAGAGGAGAAAGGCTGGACACCTTGGGATTTCTGTGTGTGCTGCTCCTATTGCTGTTGTTGTTGCGGCTGCGTGCTGCAAGGCTGCTGTGTGCGAACTAGACACAATAAAGAGAGACATTGCTGATCTTACTAAAGACTGTTGTGTGATTCTGGAGCATACACCCTGGGACCGGGGTCAATTCTTCTATACCCCATATCCCTGGGAAGGTATAGAGGATGGAGGCGCTGCACCACCACTAAAAGAATGAGGCAACTACCCCAGAAGCCTGGTCCTGTGTCCCCAACAACATCGCGGGAAGCTCAGGCCCTCCTGTTACCTGCAGGTATACGCACCACTCAAACACATGTAACCAGCCCTCACACACCCTAGATATAGCATCTGTGTCTGGGGGGGGGGAATATGGGTTACACCAGTTTTGAAGTTTGGAAATTAGAATGAATACACCACATGGTGGGCAATATATCAAAGTCTTCCAGCTGCAAAAATCCAGTTGTACATATGGAACCTTAATATGGTGCAATTTGCTTGTTCAAACGTCTCCCCAGATTTGCAGCTAATATACAACATTTAAACATAAACCCTGTAGTCTCTATATAACTACTAAGGAAGTGATCAATTAACATAAAGGATAAGCAAAGAGAAGTTTGTTTAATGCATTGCTCCATTTTCTGCTGGCAGTTGCATACAATGTAAGAAAAAGTGTTCTAAATGTGATGCAAATTGTTAGCCAGAAAAGTTTACATCACAAGGAGCATGGGCACCGATACAAACTGGGTATACATACTTGGGTATGATTTTAAATTGGGAGACAAATTCAGGCCGGGTTATACGCGGATCCACGTTGTAGCGGATCGCGCTATAATGGGGTTGAGCTGTATCAAATTCTGTATCTCTTTCCTTTATGTTTTCTTTCTTTCAAACCGATATGCCAGATTTCCAGTGGCATAAAGATATCTAAATAGCAGTTCAACATGCAATTTAAGAAAAACCTTAAAGATGCTTCTTATGAACAGCTCAGTGAGAACTCTGCAAAGGGGAGAACTAGATGTACATGGTTTTTATTCTCAGCTTAAACAATTGTGCTATTACAGTATGTTAAGATTGATAAAGAGACAGTGAGGTAATTTACTAGATGATTAGCGCTTACAATGCAGTATTAACCATTAAATGCATTTCATGAGCTTCTGCACTTTAAGACGTCAAGAAAGATCATATTCATTTAAAGACGCAGCCGCTCCTAAAACCAAATGGCAACAGCATATTTAATGGATTACATATAGGTGATTGACACTATTTAAAAAAATAAAAATAAAACAAGTATAAGAATTTTTAAGTCATTTTTAAACTTTTAATTTCTCCACCGGAATCAAATGCTTTGCGTTATTCTACGATCGTTAACTAAACCTGTTTAAGGTAAGCGTTTGTAAACTGTTGTATAAACACAGACTGTAGAAGTAAATTGTTAATCCAGACTCTTTTCCTTTTGTTCTTTTGATTGGTTTAATCATGCTGATACACCTACTGTAGCCAAGGAAATAAAGGGAAGGTACACTAATTACCAAATACGACTGCAATTACATAAAGCCTGAGGACAAAAGACCTATTTGTTTCAACACGTGAAAATTTTGCTTTTAGGATGACTAATTCTTTCTCAGGAAATGAACTAGACAAATTGCGCAAAAGAACCATCTGTAATGCTGAAGCAGGAGGTGCAGTGTAAATTATTTCTTGGGTAAACACAGCAATGGACAATGCATGAACAATGTACTGTAGGCAGTTGACATTGTACCCAAGATTTGTTTTTGTTATTACAGGTAAAACAATGTGAAATATAGGCTTATTTTTTTGTACTTTTGTACTTACCATGGTTGTCTCTTGTATAGATCCAAAACTGTTAATAAAAATGTTGACTATGACTTCAACTGGAATACCTGAAAAAGCAAGAGAAACAATAAAAGATAAAGCATTATGTATCATTTGTATTATTATGGTTAGAACTAATAATATTAATACTAATATTGCTCCCTATCAGAAAGCAAGAAACAGATAAAATGTGTGGATAAGTAATACGATGTATTGAATGTATTACAGTACAGTATTTGCCTTCATCATTGGCAATGATATAAACAATTATGGTAACAACTATTTGTTAATGGGAAGAAACCCCTGGACACATCATGCTATGAAATGCACCCTACTATTTTACATTAGCTGAACAAAATCATTGAAAAACCATTCTATCAAATGTTTAAGGTTGTTTTCAGATTCCATACCCCTACTCTTGCATTAAGCAGATGTGTGACGTTTATTTAAGAGGGGATGGATGTAGATTGCAATGTTAATAAATAATCTAGAATATTTCTTAGAGATTAAGGGACAAAATCCCAATGGATCCATCTATCAAAGTGTATAAACTATTATTGACTGTAAACAGCCAGCCACCAGGTAAATGGCTGTCGATGATCAATAATGTTCATCACACTATTGTTAAAAGACCTGTAAATCTTTTAATCATGGAACCAATATTTGTAATTATTATTGTTTTATAATGACTGTTTCTCATAAAAAAATAAACACAAATGTAGGCTAAGAAAAATACATTGCAGTGTCTAACTGATGTTAGAACAGCTGTTAGTAACAGTCACACAGCCTGAAAAAGGGACTTTAATGGCCATAATGGTTAATCAATTGTAACGTCAGTACCTTTTTACCCTATACAGCTAAACCCCGTTATAACGCGGTCCTCGGGGTCCACCCCGAGACCACCGCGTTACTTACGGGGTCGCGCTAATTTAAAAAAAAAAAAAATGGCTGCCGCATCAGTGGATATTTACCCCGCGGTCCCGGCTTCCCCGTCACCGCGTGACAGGAGATGGGAGGGGGGATTCCCCTCCGGCTTCAGCTTCCCCTGTCACCGCGGGACAGGAGATGGGAGGGGGGATTCCCCTCCGGCTTCAGCTTCCCCTGTCACTGCGGGACAGGAGATGGGAGGGGGGATTCCCCTCCGGCTTCAGCTTCCCCTGTCACTGCGGGACAGGAGATGGGAGGGGGATTCCCCTCCGGCTTCAGCTTCCCCTGTCACCGCGTGACAGGAGATGGGAGGGGGGATTCCCCTCCGGCTTCAGCTTCCCCTGTCACCGCGTGACAGGAGATGGGAGGGGGGATTCCCCTCCGGTTCTGGCTTCCCCTGTCACCGCGGGACAGGAGATGGGAGAGGGGATGCCCCTCCGGCTTCCGCTTCCCCTGTCACCGCGTGACAGGAGATGGGAGGGGGGATTCCCCTCCGGTCCGGCTCCCCCCCGCCGCAGCACAGGGCCCTCGCGCCGCAATACAGGGCCCCCTGGCCCTGCCGTAGCGCAGGGTCGTCCTGCCCCCCCCCCCCCATGCCCCCCCGCGCTGCACCGGGCCATCCCACCAGCCCCCGCAGCATCGGGGGCCCCCGCAGCCATCATCCCCCTCCACCGCAGCACCACCCCCCCGGCACGCCCCCCCCCCCCCTGCAGCCACATGCCTCACCAATCATCCCCAAGGTAAGGCTGATTTATGTATATGTGTAGTGTGTGTGTGTGTGTGTGTGTGTAGTGTGTGTCAGTGTGAGCAGTGTGTGTGCAGTGTGCAGTGTGTGCAGTGTGTGCAGTGTGTGCAGTGTGAGCAATGAGCAGTGTGTGCAGTGTGAGCAATGAGCAGTGTGTGTGCAGTGTGTGTCAGTGTGAGCAATGAGCAGTGTGTGCAGTGTGAGCAATGAGCAGTGTGTGCAGTGTGAGCAATGAGCAGTGTGTCAGTGTGTGCAGTGTGAGCAATGAGCAGTGTGTCAGTGTGTGCAGTGTGAGCAATGAGCAGTGTGTTTGCAGTGTGCAGTGTGTGTCAGTGTGAGCAGTGTGTGTGCAGTGTGAGCAATGAGCAGTGTGTCAGTGTGTGCAGTGAGCAGTGTGTGTGCAGTGTGCAGTGTGTGTCAGTGTGAGCAGTGTGTGTGCAGTGTGAGCAATGAGCAGTGTGTGTGCAGTGTGCAGTGTGTGTCAGTGTGAGCAGTGTGTGTGCAGTGTGAGCAATGAGCAGTGTGTCAGTGTGTGCAGTGTGAGCAATGAGCAGTGTGTCAGTGTGTGCAGTGTGAGCAGTGTGAGCAATGAGCAGTGTGTGTGCAGTGTGCAGTGTGTGTCAGTGTGAGCAGTGTGTGTGCAGTGTGAGCAATGAGCAGTGTGTGTGCAGTGTGCAGTGTGTGTCAGTGTGAGCAGTGTGTGTGCAGTGTGAGCAATGAGCAGTGTGTCAGTGTGTGCAGTGTGAGCAATGAGCAGTGTGTCAGTGTGTGCAATGAGCAGTGTGTGTGCAGTGTGCAGTGTGTGTCAGTGTGAGCAGTGTGTGTGCAGTGTGAGCAATGAGCAGTGTGTCAGTGTGTGCAGTGTGAGCAATGAGCAGTGTGTGTGCAGTGTGTGTCAGTGTGAGCAGTGTGTGTGCAGTGTGAGCAATGAGCAGTGTGTGTGCAGTGTGCAGTGTGTGTCAGTGTGAGCAGTGTGTGTGCAGTGTGAGCAATGAGCAGTGTGTCAGTGTGTGCAGTGTGAGCAATGAGCAGTGTGTCAGTGTGTGCAGTGTGAGCAATGAGCAGTGTGTGTGCAGTGTGCAGTGTGTGTCAGTGTGAGCAGTGTGTGTGCAGTGTGAGCAATGAGCAGTGTGTCAGTGTGTGCAGTGTGAGCAATGAGCAGTGTGTGTGCAGTGTGCAGTGTGAGCAATGAGCAGTGTGTGTGCAGTGAGTGTGTGCAGTGAGTGTGTGCAGTGAGTGTGTGCAGTGAGTGTGTGCAGTGAGTGTGTGCAGTGTGTGCAGTGTGCAAAAAAAAAAAAAATGTTAAAAATTTTTTCAAAACGGGAGCCACGGGAAAACCGCGTTATAACCGAATCGCGGTATAGCGAGGCGCGTTATAACGGGGTTTAGCTGTATTTGTTTTTGTGAGAAACAAATCTTTATTCTATGGACTAACACAATACTTACTAACCTTTACATTCTGAAATATTGGTTTATATGGATGTAGCAAGTGACTTTGTTCCCCCAGATAACACAAAATATCCTGTTGCAATACATAATATCACAGCATTTGTTTAAGATTCAATAGCAGCTTTGGTGTAGAATATCACAACATATCCTACCACATCTCAACAGAGGGAAGAATAAAGTCTGCTACGTCTGCACATGGCAAGAACACAAACGCAGTTTTACTTTTATAAGAAAAAAGTAAGCAAACAAATGTTGTACAGTAGGTGTCATCTTTCGGTTCTGAACAACGTGTCATATAGAAAACTGCTGTTCAACAGGTAATAACACTGCCATCATGGACTGAGATCAAACTAAAAGTAAAGTTGCATAGAGTGGTTTCAAATAGACGTAACGTATTTGTCGAAATTCAATTTGTGTTTTTTCTTCTTCAAAATCATGACTATGGTGCGATTCTTTCCTGGTTTTTTTTTTTTTGTGTGTGATAATTTATTAACTTTCACCTACTGTAGAAGTGAAAGTTGTCTTTGCGAATTTGCAAACTTTCACCTATAGGTATAAGCAAAATTGCACTTGATGAACTTTTGCTAATTTTCACTTTTTTGTGTGTTCCAATGTAAAGAAATTTTTTGAATATTTAAAAGTGCAAAAAAAAAAATAATCAGTGTTAAGCATAATATCTAAACGTGTTCTCTTGGTTCTAGTGCATTTGAATTAGTTCATCAATGAGTATTACAGTGATCAGTATAGTTGGCAAAGTCTCCATTGTTTCTAGAACTGCATAACGTGCAAAGATATTTATAACAATGTGAACATGGGTACATAGCCAGCAAATGCAGTTTACTGTAGACATGTACTGTACTGCAGATATGTATTTCGATATATTGTTAACAATATTAAACATGGAAAATGCAATGTTAATGTAACATGGAGCTGGGGCAAACTGGGAGTGATTCAAGATAACAGCCCCTATTCAATATGTTATCTATCCACTTTCCCAAGCTGGAGAAAAGAACAACTTCATACAAATAAATGGGGATATAATCAGTGGTGGTATTCAGAAATTTTAGCAACCGATTCTCTCTCACCTTACCGCCAAAACACAGAGAACCTGAACGGAACCCGGGAAACAAACCCGGGGCACCAGAGCCTAACTCGGTCCAAACCATGTCATTTATAAATGACCTGACTGTTATGTAATTTTTTCAAAATGTTACTCCAAGTATTCACCAATTTATATTGTGTCGTAAAAATTCTGGGGAGTAGTCTTGGAAGGGAGTCCCCCTTCCGAGGATTATTTTTCCAGGAAATAGAATATGAAATAATGCAAATTAATGCAAATTGGTGCATGCTTGGGGTGAAATTTAGAACAAATGACATAATCATCATTTATAAATAACTGACCTGCAGTCATACTGTACATGGCGAGCAATACTAATCTTAATGCTCCTCCCACAAATTCCAAGATTGTTGTGCCCCTCCTCATCCTCTCTCTCTCCCCTTATCCTCTCACCCTCCTCCTTCTCTTGTACCCCTCCTTTCTTCCTCTTACCCCCCCTCCCTTCCTCCTCTCACCCACTCCCTTCTACTCTCACCCCCACTCCCTTCCTCCTCTCACCCCCCTCCATTCCTCCTCTCACCCCCCTCCATTCCTCCTCTCACCCCCCCTCCCTTCCTCCTCTCACCCCCCTCCCTTCCTCATCTCACCCCCCTCCCTTCCTCCTCTCACCCCCCCTCCCTTCCTCCTCTCACCCCCCCTCCCTTTCTCCTCTCACCCCCCCTCCCTTTCTCCTCTCACCCCCCCTCCCTTTCTCCTCTCACCCCCCCTCCCTTTCTCCTCTCACCCCCCCCTCCCTTTCTCCTCTCACCCCCCCCTCCCTTCCTCCTCTCACCCCCCCTCCCTTCCTCCTCTCACCCCCCCTCCCTTCCTCCTCTCACCCCCCCTCCCTTCCTCCTCTCACCCCCCCTCCCTTCCTCCTCCCTGTAATTCTCACCCCCACTGGGCAGCCAGGCACACACACACACACACAATACACACGGGACACAGACAGGACAGAGACAGGCAGGTGACACATACAGGCAGCCAGGACACACACAGGCAGGCAAGACACCAGCAGGACACAGCCTCACCTCTCTCTGTTGCATGTTTTTCCTCCGTTCTTTGGCCCCACCCCCAGGCTCCTACTACCTCCTCCTGATTGGCTGCAGTACACAGCAGCAGCCAATCAGGATGGATCAGGCTGCCCAGCCTCCTAGCGGAAGCACTGCTCTCTCCCTCCTCGCACCGGTTCGGCGAACATGAGAAATTCTAGGTACAGGGTCGCACGAACAGGTGCGAACCGGCTGAATCCCACCACTGGATATAATCTTCTCCAGCACAGAGAAGCAGCTTCAAAGCATATTGAGTTGGGGCCTATGGGAAAGATTCACAAAAGTGAGAAAGACATTAACTATCAATATTGTTGAAAAAAAAATAGAAGATATGGCAGGAAGGGGTTTTGTCTAAATATTTTACACTTAAAAGGTACAAAAATTCCCTGTTGTTTACCTGTGTATAATACAGAATTTTGCAAAGATTTTAGCAATTTTATTGTCTTTTTTGAACAAATGTAACCAAACTTAAAAAGCAAATACTTGTCTCCTTTTGTTTCTTTAAATACTAGGCACGATTTCTTTTTCTTTGGAGGTCTGAATAGGGAGGTATTGTCAATCAAGTATTTTATCTACCCTTCTCAAACCTTGTCCTCATTAGAGAGCAAATAAAAAATAAGGGAGGGGGAAAGAGAGGGGCTTTGTCTATGCTAATGTTGAACACACAGTGACATCAGACAAAGGGGAGTAGTTAGAGGAAATCAAACATCTCCTACAGTATGGCTCAGCTTACCATGTTTACAAACTAATGTTTTTAGTTTTATAGTATTTAAAAATACTTGTAGGTGTCAGATGTACCACCTTGCTGTATACAGGGGGCCAGGTCAGAGCCGCTTTTCTCCTTGAGAGTCAAGTGCCCCTGCTGGACAATTCATTCTCTGGGCTGGAGGGCGGGGCACTCCCATGGAAAGGCACGTAAGCCCCCATTTTCAGCCAGTTTTCCAAGACTTGACAGGGTGAGGAGGAAAAGGCAGAGTCCAGGGAAGGTTGAGATCAAAGGAGTTATGCTGATTTTGCACACGGACCAGAAGTGGAGTCCTTTTCTTGGCTGCCAAATCAGCAGAATTCAATCCGCCCTCGTGGAACTCCAGCTCAGATGATCCCATCTGGCAATGGAGCTATAGGCACTTCTCTTATTGGCTGATCCGTATCTCCCGCTCAACTTTACTTCATGATCGCCAAACGTCTAGACCTGTACCTGCACACCCCTCTTCTGTGATTGGCCAGTCTGTCCTTCTTGATGCCCTGTGATTGGTCGAGCTCTGTTTCTCCATACATTCAAATGGCAGGGGAAAATCTACAAATGAAACCATTCCCGAGTTTCAGGCAGTGGGATGTTGCACGTGGGTAGTCTCAGTGATTGGAGACTACCTGGATGTAAGGATTCCACTTGTTCCATATCTGTATTTTAGCTCTGGTCCTGGTTTTTGCTGGAAATTGCCCTCCCTTGGCTGTTGCGGCCACCTATTAAGGCTGCACTTTCTATAGGATGTTGCTGAGCAAGGTTCCTGTTCCTATTGCAGTCCCAGCCTAGTTACTCCTGTCATTTTGATACTGAATTCCATTGCTGACCTCTGCCTGTGACCCCTGCGCTGCACCAACTGCCTTGACCTCAGCCTGTGACCTCTGCACCTTGCCTTGATGCCTGCAAACCTACTTTGTTTACTCTAAAAAGACTGTCCCTTGGTCCTGGTCGGTGAATATATACCGCTACCATAGCCATGCGGGTCCGCTTCCTGTTCTGAGACAAGTACCTTTCTACTAGAAATACAAGCCAGCGGACATTGGAAGACTTTTAAGCCACAGAGGCCTGATGAGCAGGACATGACGTGTGTAAGTGGGCTTATGTTGTGCCCAGCACCTAGTGAGTTAGGAGACCCCAATTAACCCTGTAAGTACTGAATCTGGCTATTTTATAGCATTTATTGTGCATTTTAACTGTGTTTATTGTTTGGGATATTCCCTGTTGGCTTTTGCCATGATAAACCCCTGTATATTTAACCCTTGTGCCTTGTGCTGGGATCCCGAACCCAGTTAACACTCATAATCCCCCCAGTACTTAGTGTTTAGTCGACACAAGATTCAACACCATCTTGAGGAATTGCGTCGGAACTCACAGTCCTGGTCAAAGAATTTATGCAGGACAAGGAAGAGATCCCAGAGGGTCCAGTAACAGAGGCCCCGCTGCATCCACATTGTCCATGTCCAAAGTCTCCAGCATGGAGAGGGTCTGGAGTAATGTCCCAGGTGAGAATCCCCCGTCAGTCAGAATTTGCAATGTATTCGCTGTGTTGGTAACAGAAGCCACCACAGACCTGTGGTCTATGGCCCTACAGTTGCTGTTGTTTATAGTTCCAACTCCCCCCCCCCTGCATGTCACAGGTCCCCATCCCGCAATAGGGACTCACAGGGCAATGACTACCCGCGGTTGATGCTACTGTAGCTTCCCCAAGTTCAACAAACTATCCGGGGATATCGATGGTCATCTGCCGCTGTTCCTGCCCCTTCTCCCAAAGGAAGACTGTGTGAAGTATCTGACCCCAGAGCTAGCCAAGGGAGGTTGCGGAAGCCTACAGTAACCTCATTAGTATCACCAAATAAAATACTGCGGGGACATTTAAAAATAACTTAACAGAATATATCTGAAGTAATCTGTAAAAGTACATTCCGAAAGAGAAAAAATTAAAATCGCTGCAACCTTATGTCAGGTTGTATCCATAGCTGTAAGGAAGCATAGTTTTTTTTTTTTAGATATAAAGTATCAATACCACCATTGTAGCGGACTGCCTGCAATACCATGAAGTTGCTATTTTGTTTTGAAAAAGCAACCATGAGGACTAGACTAACCCTCTGAGAAAGCTGATTGCAAAACCTATGTTAGGGTTAAGCTGACGTCACACGCGCAGCTGATTGGAGAGTGCACGCCGTGCACAGCTGATCGGAGGCTCCACGCTAAACCCCTGCATTTCGGAATGTAATTTTACAGATAACTTCAGATATATTCTTAGATTATTTTTAAATGTCCCCTTAGTATTTTATTTGCTGATACTATTAAAGATTATTTTTATGTTCTAATCACATTGCTTGTTAGCTATTCTTAGGGAACTTTTCCCATTATGTATTCATGTTACACTGTAGTCGGCACCACAGACCACTGCCAGTGATTGGGGAATCCTTCCAGCTGTAGATATTGTGAGCCCCTTAATGTTCCAGAGTCGATGGGTAAGAAGTATATCCTCACGTGGTAGACTTTGCCGCAAGGTATCCCGAGGCAGTAGTGCTAACCTCCACAGAGGCCCGGAAGGTAGTGGAGGCACTCATTAACATATTTTCTCAGGTAGGTTTCTCAGATATTGCTCCAATATCTTTGGGGTTAAGTAACTCTGAACGGCCCCCTACCATACTCAGGTGAACGGACTGAGTGAGCAGTCCCATAGTACCCTTAAGCAGATGCTTCGGACGTTTGTTGAAGCAGAAGAGGGGAACTGAAAAGCTCACCTGCAACATCTCCTATTCGCATATAGAGAAGTGCCACAAGAGTCGACCAGTTTCCCCCCTTTTGCGCTTCTGTACGAACACTAGGTATGTGGACTTCTTGACCTGTTCCATGAGAGATGGCAGGAGGAAACCGCCACGACTGATACCTCTGTGGTTCATTACATGATGCCGGTTAGAGAGCGGTTAGTCAGTCTCATGGGGTTGACACAAGCTAACCTCAGGCCGGCTCACAACACGCAATAGTGCTGGTATGACCATAAGTCCCAGTTTAGAGAATTTATCCCAGAACTCGTCCACTTGCAAGAATAAGGTCATGGCTGCCTGGGCTAGACCATATACAGTTATCCGGCGTATAAATGAGAGAAACTACGTGGTCGACGAGGACTAGATTAGACAGCGGACCTACCACATAAATATGCTGAAGACATGCGTTGCTAGTGATACAGTGTTTGTAGAAATATGTAGCCCACCACTGGGAGATCCAGCAAGCCAAGCTGTGCCCGATGTTCTTGGGGAAGGCTGACAGAGAATCTCTGTGTAGCAAGTGAGGAACAGAACCCAGAAAGGAAAAAGATGGCGCTAAATGAGCTTGCAACAATGGTAGTAATGGTTTTGTTATCACTATATAAAAAGGAATGACGCCTGCTGCTGAGGTATATTAGAAGGAGTCTTCAATTCCCATATGTATATAAAGAATAAATGAAAAGAAAATATACTTCAGCGCATGGAATCAATTGAAAAGAGAATCCTATGTCTCAGAGGCCAAGGAATTCCAAATAAGACCTCACTCTAGGTAGTAGTACTAAACTTCTTTGTTTTTGCACGCTATAAAAAATGTTCAAATTTGACACAACCCCTGACGAAGCCCTTGACGGGAGAAACGCGTAGGGTTAATTATACAAACACTTGAACCTTTAACCAGTCAAAGAAGTGGTTTATGTGTGAGAAAGAGGACACATCCTTTCCATTTTTTCTGTTGGCGCCTGTACTCCTAGCATTTTTTATAGTGTGCAAAAACGAAGAAGTTTAGTACTACTACCTTTTTCTCATTAACAAATTTGACTGCCACATACCATCAGCTGGACTTCATTGGTTTTATTGATATAACATGTTTATGTGATTTCTCCTTAGAGTCAGCTTTTGGTGATTATCCGTGTTGGGGTCTGTTTGTACCACCTAGGGGGTTCACAAAAAGGATCCAATAGTCTTAATTGTTTCCCCAGGGAGGACGTACAAGCTCACCATAGAGATCACTAATACTGCAGACAAGCTAAATGTTTATATATATATGCATGCAAGTAAATATATGTACATAAGGGGTGCTTTCTAAAGTGAAAAGTGCCTGCTTTTTTAGAAGCTTATACTAAGATAAATGTTTTATTTTTAGTTTAAATGCTTAATATTGTGTTGGTGTAATTTGCACCCAGCTGGGACAATTGTTTTTTAAGTATCAAGTTTTTGTTTTATTTTTATTAAAATTAATTTTATTTGTACCACACACATCTAGAGTGAGGTCTTATTTGGAATTCCTTGGCCTCTGAGACATAGGGTTCTCTTTTCAATTGATTCCATGTGCTGAAGTATATTTTCTTTTCATCAGGATCAGAACCCAAATCACTTCACCCCAATGGGAGAATTGTTATGGCCCTTTTATATACAAGCTGGGCAGGACCCACATGGCTAGGGCCCTTTTATATACAAGCTGGGCAGGACCCACATGGCTGATCATTTAGTCAACACCGGTGACCAGCGGCAAAAAAGCCTACCAGGTATCGGCAGAGGTGAAAACAAGTATAGATAGGGAAACAGAGGAGATGCTGGTCCAAGAGCTTATATCCCTGTCCCAAAGTCCCTGGTCAGCGCCGGTGGTTTCGGTCCCCAAGAACAATGGTACCACAAGGTTGGGTGGACTACCAGCAACTCAATGGCAAAACAGTAACATATTCCTCTCTGATGCCCCGAATGGATGTGGTCTTAGACAAACTCCTGGGGGCAAGGTTTATCACAAAAATGCATCCGAGTCAGGGGTACTGGCAGATCATGTGAACTGTGGAGGCACAGGAGTTGGCCTTCATCAACCTGAGCGGCCTCTAGGAGTTTTTTGTAATGCTGTTCGAGATGAAGAATGCGTTGGCTACCTTCCGGCGCCTGGTTAACCGGTTACTGGAAGGGATGCAGAGATATGCCTGGGCCCACTCATACGACTTCGCAGTACTTAGTAGCACCTGGAAGAGCACCTGGGCACATAGTGATGGTCCTGGACAGGATCGGGAAGGCCTGCTAAACCCTTAAACCCACCAAATGTCAGCTCGGCATGGCCAAGATCCTTTACTTAGGGCACTGGTAAGGGACAGCTCAACCACGAGCCGACCAAGGAAAAAGTCATAATCCAGTTGTCCATCACCCAAACAAAAATGCAGCTTTACTGGGGACAGCCGGCTATTACAGAAAGTTTGTGTCCCACTTCAGTGCTATTGCAGAGCCCCTGACTGACTTAACATTTACTGTAAATGACTCCCAAATGCTGTAATCTTGTCTACAGAGTGTGAGACTGCCTTCCAAGCTTTAAAGAGCACAATAACTACAGCACCGACAAAGTTTATTGCAGCAAATGCCGCCGGTTCACTGGGATTTACTCCGGCTGGTGCTGAGGAAAGTCAGCACATCAGCCGCATCCAGCCGCGTCCCCTCCGTCCCCCCCCCCTCCAATCCGCGTGCAATTTAAACATCTTCCCGACCCTCTAGCTGCGCCTGCTGTGCCCCTCTGCTTCCCCGCTCCCCCGCTTACCTCACTTCAAACCTTCAGGGGAGTCGGGGAAGCCGGGGAAGCCGGGGAAGCCGGGCGCTCGCTTGACTGTGACGTCACCGACGTCACGCGAACGAGCCGCTTCCCAACGCTTCTCCACGCTGCCGCCACGCATCCTGCCGAGCGGCATTTGCTCGAATAAACTTTGTCGCTACTGTAGCACTCCCATTTTAGCATCCCTTGATTACAGCAAACAGTTGCTGGTACAGATGGATGCCTCGAATTATGGCATCGGTGGTGTCCTCAGCCATTTTGGCTCGGATGGGGCCGAGCACCTAGTCATGTACTTGAACAACAAGCTGTTGAAACAGGAGGTCATCTACATGACTATTGTTTGGGATCTCTGAAAATTAAAGCCCAATCTGTACGGGCGATCATTCACCTTGTTTACAGACCATAACCCCATTAGTTGACTTCAACGGGTCTCCGAGAGAACAGTAAGTTGCTGCGCCAGAGCTTAGCACTTTACAGCTCAGCATAAGAAGGGCAGTGAGCACAGCCACACCAACGGTTTCTGTTGGTAGGAGCCCAGTACAGTTCGCCAACCTATGACTGGCCTCAATGCAGGGGACCAACCCATTGGGGTTGCTAACCCAGAGGTCTCGTCTTAAAGGGGGAGGTATGACAAAACAGACAGCAGGATGGTAAAAGTAAAGGTTAAGCCCAGTCTTGCTGTCCCATTCATCATGCCTGTGTCCCAAGGGCTATTGTGAGGCACTGGGATTGCCTGTAAATGTATATCCCAAAACCATGTGACATTGTAAAACTTTATTGCATTTTGAAAGTATGTGTATGTTATGCTTAATTACATGTGGTGCTGCAGCAGCAGCACCAAGCTGGATATAGGGGCCAGATCAGTGACCCCATTCTCCCTGAGAGCCATGCCCCCCTGATGGACAATTGGTTTCCCTGGGCTTGGGGTAACCCACTTATAAAAGGGCACATAGGCTCCAATTTCTGGCCAGTTTTCCAGGACTTGGGAGGGTCATGAGGAAAGGACACAGTTCAGGGAAGGTTCTAACCAAATAATTTTTCACACGGACCAGAAGCGGAGTCATTTTATTTACTGCAAAATCGGTGCCATTCAATCCGCCCTAGTGGAATTCCAGCTGGGATTATCTCGCCTGGTAATGGCGACCATTGGCGCTTCTCTAATTGGCTGATCCGTATCTCCTGCTTGACCTGACGTCACGATCGGCAAATATCCAGACCTGTAACTACGCCCCATCTTCTGTAATTTGCCCTGTGCACTGCAATGTCATTGGTCGAGCGCCATATATCCATGCATTTGAATGGCAGGGGGAAATCTACAAATGTATGGCAGCTCCCGACTTCCAGGCAGTATGATGTTGCTTGTGGATAGTCACAGTGATCGGAGACTACCTGTAACTATAAGACACCGAAGAATGGAAAAGTTCGCGGGAGATGACTTGGGTAAGTGGGCTTATGTCACGCCAAGCACCTAGTGAGTTAGGAGACCCCAGTTAACCCTGCAAGTGCTGAATCTGGCTATTTTATGTGTTTTACAACATTTATTGTGTGTTTTACCTGTGTTTATTACTTGTACCATTCCCTATTGGATTTTGCTAGAATAAACCCGTTTATTTCACCCCTTACTCTGCCTTGTGCTGTGATCCCTGTATAAGTTGTCTAGTCTTCTGTGACACCTGCAAACAAGGACAAATGTACATTTTGCTCTCTATGCAGCATTGAAATGCTAAGATGTATAGTATGCTCTTAACATAATGAATTGCATATTAATTTAAATGGAAAAGGCCTAAAAGAATGCAGAAGGCGGGCAGGAGGCGGCGGCGAAGGCAGGAAGGAGGCGGCGGCGACCTAAGAGCAGACAGGACTGTGCGCACGCGCTCGCTCTGCAGGCACCGGAAGTGCCGTACTGCTAGAGTGCGCTCCTGCAGTCCTGAGAGTGGGCTCTGGGAGGGAAGGGGAGATCTGGGGATGGAGGGAGGGAGGGGGAGAGCCAGGAAAGCCTTCACGGGCCACACAGTGAGGGTGGGCGGCTAGGCGTAACCCCTGGGACTGCTCGGCAGAACCCTGGTTGGAAATCACTGATCTAGAACTACCACACCATATATTTCCTTTCTATTATACTACTGTTGCTAATAGATAAGCAAATGAGAATACAAAACGAGGCCTGGAACATTATCACACAATCCTAATGACCTGGGGTTAGTTGACAGGTAAAATATGATTGTACATAACGTAAAAGTGTAAATTAGATGAAGAGAGGCCATATAATTACAAGCACATTATTGTACCTCAAATAGGGGGAAAAATCTGGCGATAAGATGGCAGCACACATATATTGATACTAACATTATGCAAAGATACATTGAAAGGAGTATCCTTTAAAAGAATATTTTCTTTAACGCTCTGCTAAAAATGGTTGCCACAGCAACATACTTCTGCATTAGCAAGTTATTGTCAGAGGGATCACAGCCCACACAATGGCATGAGTACATTAACAAAGCAGAGATATTCCTGATAAAGCTTTCTAACCCACATCATAGGTTATCACCTGCTGCAAATTCTGGAGCTAGCAGCAAGGTACTGTAGGTAGATTAATTATAATCCAGTAACACGGCTTCTAAAAATCCCATCCAGAAACAGGTATTTTCTCTGAATGTTTCAACTAGTTCACTCCTTGTCATTTAATAACACGGAATGTTTGGAAGATGTGCGGCAAATTTTTAATGAGTCACTTTTCTGCTTAGGTTTGTTTTTGTTGTTGTTAATTTACTGTATGTGCTTATTCCTGTAAATGGGAGGTGCAATGGGTCATTGTGTTTTTATTCTGTACAGTCACATTCAAAGATGTTAGAAAAACAATAATAAAATCAAGACCACAAATGCACAAACCTTTGAAGTTTGGTCGTATCCTTGGATCGTAACTGACCAAAAGTCTGTTCAAGATGTTGCTAGTGGAGTTAACTGGAACTCTTGCAAGATCCTCTGCAGTTTGCTCACTGCAAACAACACAGAGACCACAAATGCATCGTAAATATATAGTTATTTTCTTACCAACTTAAAAAAAACCACACAACTATATATATATATATATATATATATATATATATATATATATATATATACACACACACACACACACATATATATATATATATATATATATATATATACATACATACATATACATACACACACACACACACACACACACACACACACACACACACACACACACACACACACACACACACACACACACACACACACACACACACACACACACACACACACAGTTTCCTGTGATTTCTGTTTAATTTATCATAAGCACATAAACAAATGCAGATGTCATTGCACAAATGAACGCAATACGTTGCATTAAAGCTGATGAGTTATTAATTAGTATTGCTATTGAAAACAATAGTTAAGGAGATAACACAGGTGCTAATCAGCACATTGTATTGTGTGTTGACTCGCATTAATCGATGTACTATCGGCTGCTACATCTCCATATAATCATACATACAGTTAAATGTCAAGGATCCATTGATCAATCTAGTTTGCAGACAGTAATGGTTATATTTTTTTGGTGAATGAAACAATGTCAGTAACACTATTTGTGCAAGCAGAGGTAGGTATGAAAATAGTTGTTAGGAAGACTATGCATTCCCAATCCCAATGCTTGGCCACTCTGCAAAACACGGTTTACATTTGTGCTTACTTACATACTTGATCTGACTTGAACATTCTGCCATCCCCCTATCACTTCCTTTCTTGTGGGTTGTAAATACTTATTGCCAGATTCATCAGGCTCTATTACGGGCTAACACATCCAAATGGGTGTTAACGCCGATTGACTTGAATAGAAGATAACGCCTGTTCAGTTGCGTTCACCCAAACGGAGATTGAGAAATCTGGGAGTTAGATGTTAAACAGCCTTCTTTTAGACTATTTTTACTCTGTTTTAGTCCTTTTGGATTTGTGATCTCCTGTAAATGAACACTCTAGATCATGGGTGGCCAGTTATCAAGGGCCACCAACAGGTGGCTCAATTTAGAAGCTCAGTCATTTACGTATTTTCTTTAACACCAAGGAAACATGAATCTGTGTATGAATCTTCATTGCTTAGAAGTAGGCTAAAAATAGATATGCTTGGACAGTACTCTGTGGATGTAAAATTATACAGAAAGCCAAAAGGTAGAGGTGCAGCACGGAGGGGAGTCGGGGGGAAGAATTCCCTTATGTCAAAATATTTTTTAAGAAAACAAGTAGTTCTCTCAGCACACACAACAACAAAAATCAAAATAGCTACAGCAATAAAATATGCATATACAACAGGCAAAATCTCCAAGACATAGTCACCAACAATTAGGGACCTTGCTGGGATTAAGTGGTTAATATTTTAAGTCTTTCATTGTCAAATATGTCAGGTATAATATTACAATTTAATATACACTTGGCATCATGGATTGTGAAGTTAGAAATGAGCAAAAATTGTTAAAAGAATAAATAAATGAAGGCCCATTTTCTCTGTATTTTTGTCCTTTTTATGCTCATTCTTAACTGCTAGTTCCCCTTACAATGTTTGCAGATGATTTTTATTTTACTAAACTTGCCGAAGTGTCACACTTTTTCAGGGGCAGAATATTCTAATTTATTTTTTAAACTCAAAGCAGTGTTTTAAGGGTATATTGAATATGGCCCAATATGTAAAAAATGTTTTACAGATATGATGAGTGCAGTTTTGCATCAGTTTTTCCGCAAAGATGCGTACATTGGATACAGCTCTTATTGGCCTGTTCTTTGCTTCTTGTGATAACCAATAACATCTCCCGACCCTACTGTACTTCTAGTCTAATGTCAGGTTTTATGACAGCCGGTAGTTTATTAGGTCAGGCTTTAGTTTTTATAGCACTTCTCCAATTCACATGCTTTAAATTTTAAGGGCATTCAAACAGCACATTTCTGGTTTTCTGTTATTGATACATATGTAGTTTTCCTCGTTTTCCTTCCTCTACAGCAGTGTTTTTCAACCAGGGTTTCTAAAAACCCTTGGGTTCCCGTGGCATCCATAACGGACTCCCTGTAATTTTAAGGTAATTTTAAAATTGTACCAAATACAGAAGAATGTACAATGCATGTGATCTCAAACTCGCTGAGAGCATGTTGGGGTTCCTCAGAATTTCATAGGGTTCCTTGACCAACAAAAGGTTGGGAACCACTCTTCTACAGCTTTTAGGCTGCGTCCATGCTGAAGACACGCGGACTATTGTGGCCAAGGTAGATGCGCTATAGGGGCCATGTCTATGACGTCACGGAGCCAGTTCGTACTCATTTGGGCAAACTGCGCAAGTGACCTTGCCTGTCGCGCCAAGGAATCAGATTAAACTGATTTCTCGTGCACCGCATGACCCCCTGCTGTCGTGCGTGCAATCATTGCCTTAAGGCATTGTGATCGCACCACGTGCACACATCCCTGCACGGTCTTTGGCAGCATGGACAAAGCCTAAGGCCGAGTCCATAGAAGGACAGGCCGCGCTGAGCCGTGTGGACGCTCAGCGCCGAGCCCCTGCATCCTCAATGAGGATGCCTTGAGAGGGGGCTCACGCGACCGTCCGCAGGCGTGCTGAGGCTTTGGAATTTACAGCCGACAGCCAAGCTGTTTTTCAGCGCGCTGTCGGCTGAAAACATCAGCCTGAAGCAGCGTCAACGTCACGGCGCTGTGACGTTGACGTCAGTGCGTCACGGGCGATTGGCCCAGCGACGTCACTGCCCCGCCTCCAACCACCTCCCCCCGGCTCTCTGCGTGATTCCATGGACTTGCAGGCGAGCCTCAGCGTCAGCGCAGCTCGGAACTCCTCACCCCTCTATGGCCCCAGCCTTACACAGCAATATAAGCTTTTCAATATTTAATATATATTTACCCCAATCAGCAAATGTATAAAACACTTCTGTGTGGCAGTCTGAGCTCTGAGTCTGAGTCTGAGCTCACTCTCTATAAGAGAAGGTGACAGACAAAAAAGAGTGTGACTATATATAAAATGTATATTATACATATATAAAATATATTTTATATATATATATATATATATATATATATATATATATATATATATATATATATATATATATATATATAATATATAGTCACACTCTTGCTTCCTTGATATTGGTTTCTTGCTTCCTTGATATTGACAGATTATTACCATAATAAAGCCACATTCTGTTTAGTAATTTGCATTTAAATGAGATCATCATTGAAATAACTGCTGGTGGATAAAGATAGGAATAAAATCAAGATTTGCGTTAAGGCCAAAGCAGATGAGAACGGACCATGGCCCATAACTAACCATTGTACCATACCATTTACCTGATAGCAACTTATTGTAATTATTTTCTATATTTTTTTCACCCATCAGGTGCTATCATCTTGAAAGGTTTTCACATTTCTGATAATCAAAGTATTTCACCTCCTTTCCTCCATTCTCTTAGCTCTCTCCACCTTACAATGCCTTTCCGCCTGCGTATCCATTTTCCTATATTAATATATCTTCAGATGCCTAGTTGTCAGTCATTATTCCTACAGGACAATTACCTGTATTATTTGCAACACTTTCTTTGAAGGGCGTGCATCTGGGATGCATTGTCAGCCTTTAGGAAAACATATATCCCAGGTGTTTAAAATGTTAAAGTAATTCTTACAGTAAACACTAATTAATTTGAAAACAAAAATGATCAATTTGTCTTTGTAGTCTTGTGGGGATAAAGTGAGAATCTATTGCAGTTTCTTATATTTTAAAAAAAACTACAACCCTATAAGATACAATTGTGCTTGATGCTGCATCAAACATCTTGTTCTTCTCACAACCCATCCTTAACGCTCCATAAAGACAGAGCATCTGCCAATTTAGCAATAAGCGAGACCTTCTGTAATTTATAGTTTCTGGCTATCCACATCTTGGATTGTTTTATTGATTTGTGGGTCATAGGTTATTTTCCTGTCCGCAAGAAGTGTGACATTACTGGGGCATTTGTAATCCACACGCATTTCACTCATACATGACAATTCTATCCAATAAACCTATTCAATATACTCTCATACTCTTTTTACCTTTGCCTACTTACCTTGGGAAATTACACAGACATTTAATTCATATTTAGCAGAAAACACTAATGTTTAAATGCTAAATCAGTATATTAAACCTGAATGCTAATACTTAAATAGCTTTAAGTGACCTGCAATTTTATCATTTTATATAATGTAAGATGACTGAAAGGCAGTCCAAGCTATTATCAAAGTGAAAATGATATATTGGCAGAAGCTCATGTGTTAGCCTTTAGGAGCATCTGTGCTATAAAATTGCTCAATAAATGTTAGGAGAAAGAATTCTGCAAATGGGATGCCATCAATAAAAAAACAGGTTTTAATTCTGAAAAATTACTTTGAAATGTAGCTACAGATGCATCGGCCGTTATCCGATCATTTCGCGAGTTGAATTCCTTGGTACACCCGGTCTTGGTGCGTGATTTCTTGAATTTTTCACGCGTTAAGATGCAAGTTTACTAGTGTTTTGATCGAGTAAAGAAAATGTCCTTTTAGTGTTGTCTGCAATACCGTCGAGAAACTCAAGTGGGCGATCGCGAGTTATCTTAAATATAATTGCAATGCAACCTGTCTTTTATTCCTGTACAGTACTTCAAGTGTGTGTAATTGTAATTTGAAGATTAAAAATATGCACACAGACACAACAAAAAGTATTTTTAACGAATTAAATGTTTTATTTGTACAGGATAATAAAGTTAAAATTAATAATACAGAAATACGTCGCCTCTTCATTCGAATGTAAAATTTATATTCCACGCATGCGTGCATGTCAAAATGGAATCTTGTTGAAACGCATATGCGTCATCACCTTTCTGCGCATGCGTGTAATTTTGTAACCTAGTTCAGAATTAAATTACTGTACAGTAAAATACAGTGCATTTCCTCACGGAGTCGCTAGATATCTGCTGTACAGTAGTACAGTACTGCTGTTAGTGTATCTAAATAGTAAAAACAACTTTATTTTGTATATTTATATAGTATACTGTACACACTGTATCCTGTACAGTATATCAATGAGACATTTTTATATATTTAAATGCCTTTAGAACTTTACATTACAGTATGCATAGTGCTACTGTAAGTGTATGTAAACAATAAATGCAAAATATTTTAAAGATTTATAGTGTATGTCAAAGATATATTTAGATACAATATATTTAAATGACATAAGTACTTTATTCAGAGTACTACTGTAAGTTTATTTAAGCACTAAAAGCAACTTAATTTCAAGATTTTTACATTACAGTATGTACAGTATAGTGCTACACTATTGTAAGTGTATCAAAACAGTAAATGCACCTTATTTGCAAGATGTTTATGTCAACGAGATATTTATATACAGTATATTTAGTACTTTATGTACTGTACTACTGTAAGTTTCTAAAGAGTAAAAACATGAACACACCAAAAATTATATTTAAAGAATGAACATTTTTATTTGTACAGAATAATAAAGGGAAAAATAATAACACAAAAATACAACGTCGCCTATTCTTACAAATGTACAATCTTGTCTTTTTCTTCTTCGCAATGGCTGGTGCTTCTTGGACATCTGGGTCTATAAAGAAAGAGACAATATTCTATATTATCAAATCTTGATTTTTGGGGGGTTTGGGGAGAAAGGGCATGACATGGGGAACAGAACATTCTGACTACATTGTGACTACACATGAAAAAAAATTATTAAACTATGACACCAGTACAGTCCATTATTATACAGTATCTTCTGCTTTTTGGGGTTGTTGATGGAGACAAAGAATGCATGGCATGGGGTACAACAATTTACAGTAGGACTAGAGGTTTATATTAGGTTTTTGGAAGTTTGGGGGTAAGGGACATGGCATGTATGGATTTTAGCACTGTGTCTTACCTGGCAGTAATGCTGGGAGAGATGTCTGCACCAAAGAGGATTTGTGGGGTTGTCTTTGGCTTGGAAACAGCTTCCGCCTTTCGCTTTCTCGTGGTCGGCACAGCTGAAGAATGCAGGTTCCTGCGTCCGTAGAATCGGGGTTGATACATGGAAGCAGGTGGAAGAATGCACAATACTGTATCTGGACAATAGATCAGCGTGTGGGAGGCTATTCAATTTGTGTCACCTTTAATGCACTGTCCCTGGCAGAATTTTTTGGTGGGCGTGAACACGAGATGCAGGTGTTAAAAGTGGGCGTATACTTTACCTGTTGAGGTCCATTATAAATACACTATCACTTCTGATGATTCAATGCACATTGGATATACATCGAATATATATTCCTCTGTGCTTGATTTATTTTCTAAAGCAGCAATGCCAAGGAAAGTTATTTCAAATGATCTCAGCATGAGAATACAAGATATGTACAAGAGAGGACAGGGAATTGTACAGTGTTTACTGGTTATTTAATTTGGGCGTCAATTTAGCACAAAGAACTCTCTGCTATCATGCCATGGTCAGACTAAAAGTGTAAAGCGGAGTGCTCAAGTAACAGAGTATTTTTGTTTTCTTTCTGCAATAAATGTATTACTCTAAAAGTTTCTTGCATATCAAAAAGCATGGTTTTTGTTTACTTCTTTTCTTTGCAATTCTTTAAGAGTAAAACAAATGGCTGTACTCATTTTAAAAGAAAATATAAAATTTATTTTTTTCTCTTGCTGGTCTTATTACTCTAAAAGCTTCTTGCATATCAAAATATATTTTTGTTTACTTGTTTTCTTTGCAATTCTTTTAGCGCCAAAAAATTACTGTACTAATTTGAGAAGTATAATTTTAAATAAATTTCAAGTATTTGTTTTGAATTATTTTTGGGCCTAACAAATTGTTCTCTTTTCTTTTCAACTGTAGGACGGCGAAGCGTCTGGTGGATGAAATCAGCGAGGCTAATGATGAGCGCTGTGCAGCAACAGTCAAGATGGTTCTAGAGAACAGTCACAATATCACAGCATCTGAGACCAGCATCAGGGTGATGAGACGCCAATAGGGATGGAAATATGGATGTCAAGTACAGTAAGTGTCTTACTGTAATAAAGTAGAGTATAATGCAATAGTATACAGAGTGACAAAACAGAGTGGAAGAACTGGGTTTATACTGTAATTACTGTGCCATAGTGCAGTGTGGTATACCTGTAAGACAGTACAGGTAAAGTGTTGTACACTACTGTAGTAAAAGTGTGGTTTTACTGAACCTGTACAATTCTTCCTTGTCATTACAGAGTGTATCCCATGATAAGGGAGGCCAACAAGATAAAAAGCGTGGACGAAGCATGGGCATGGATCGAAAGTGGCGAGACTTTTCAGGATGTTATCTTTTCTGACGAGACAACTGTAGCTCTTGAGAGATTTGCCACTTTTGCATTCCGCAAAAAAACGCATATCCTGAAGCCGCGGCCCAAGCACCCACTGAAGATGCATGTGTGGGGTGTGATCTCTAGACGTGGACCAGGATGCATACTCATATTTGGTAACTTAATGCAAAGTGACATGCTGTAGCCTTATGCACTGTATTACTGTAGTGTTTTCTGTACCCTAATGTTCCATATTTTCATAATTTTTTCTTCTCTTGGTCCAGGAATCATGGATAAAGTATTTTATAGAGCAAATTGTCACCCGTATTGTTAAATACATTAGGCATGATTTCCCATCTGTTGTTCACCGTTTTTTCAGGGACAATGACCCTAAACATACCGCCTCTATGCGTATATTCTTGCGAGCGGGATCAATTGGGTTAAGACACCACCAGAGTAAGTTCTCCAGTGTACAGTAACTGTTTCTGATTGTTTGTTTTAAACTATTTTGATCTTTTCAACTAATTCACCATTTTTTCCTCCTCCCATATCACCAGATTTGAACTCCATAGAACAGGTGTGGTGTGGCATGCACTGAAGGATCATATAAGAAAGGTTGTGAAACCATCAACAAGGAGGAATTAGTAAAAGGAATACAGAGTTTCTGGAGAGACATACTGACTGTAAAAAAATGCAACATCTACATTAACTATATTAGCAGCGTTTTGCCCATTCTTTTAGAGTGTAAAGGGAATGCCACCGGCATGTAGTAAGGTACTGTACTGCAGTAAGTTAAGTACAGTAAGTGTAGTACAGGTAAGTATGGTACTGAAAATAACCTGTTTAAATGTTAGCCTCATATTAAATGTAATTGAACGTTAACCATTTTATGTCTGCACTTACTCTCCCATTTGTATGTATTATATTCAGTATGTACAGTATTTGTATTCAACGTGTGTATTACATATTCTTTCTAAAAATGAATAATAGTTTACAGGTATGGTAAGTTATAGTTTATTCATTTTGTGTGGCTGGAAATAGTGTTAAACAGTCAAGGCCTTCAATTCACTAAGGGCAACACAATGAGGAAGCCCCGCTTCAGCTTGTAATTACTATAGTTAGGACAAAGGAGGAGAGCTGATGGGTAGGTTAAACTGGTAGCACTCGAACTCCCGGACTGAATGATTTATGTCAAGATTAAAAATATAATTGTAATGGTCATAAATATTAAAATAAAGGTGGTATAAAATAGACACACAGTGAACACACACAATTCATCCTATGTCGAGTGGAGTGTAACACCCTGGACCAGTAGTCAGTTAAAAAAAGGTTAATTGAGCTTTATTAAATCAATTAACACTTAGGAGAATCAAAGATAAATTGTACTGTGTTAAATACATTAACACCTAAGAGAATCTGTGATACAGTGATCCCTTAGTAGTTGGTGTCCCAGGGTAGGGATAGAGTGTAAGATATTATTGACAGACGTTACTGTAAGGTAAACTAAACCACACTTAATTGGAGAGTAATGCAATTACAGGGTATAAGCCACATGTGTGTGATTAACAGCTGTGTGCTTGTGAAAGCATAGTGCAAGTCTGTAACTATAGCTAAAAGGACTCCTTAACTGAGCAATGGGTGGTGCAAATCGTTGCTGAATACACACATAGTGATAATAATACTTAGAAGGAACTCTTAGTAACTCTAACGGCTTCCCAGCTTAGGTAACAATATGTAACAATGTTGCTTGAAATAGCTGATGGTAACAAAAATAGCTCTGCGGTATGACAGGTGCAAGTCTGTACCTATAGCTGAAGGAGTCCTTAACTGAACAATGAGTGGTGCAAATCGTTGCTGGTTACTGTACATACACAGTGATAATATAACTTAGAAGGAACTCCTAATAACTCTAACCGCTTTCCAACGAAGGTAGCAATGTTTAACAATGTTGCTTGAAATAGCTAATGTTAACAAAACAGCTCTGTGGTATAGCCTTGCTTATTAGTCAGTAATGAATAAGCTGCTGACATAGGAAAGACGCCACTTAGTTGAGTGAGCTATTGTTAATAAACTAACCCAGAGCCTATATTCATGAATGGGCTAGAACTATTAAAGAACAAACTAGGTATAGTATCTGCAGTTGCTACAGCCCTTATACAACGGTCGCTGCATCTGTACATTATGAAATGCACTTTTAGCCCAATAAAATAGAATACAATGTGATAAGCTCAGTGAACATTTAGCTTTCTTTAATATGCAACATTGAGCTGGAATTATATTTAGGGAAAATCAAAACATCTAAGGAGAATAGATTCCTGTACAATTAGTTTCCTAAGCTGTAACTACATTTGCACGCTTCAAGAACATTGCCAAACCATGGAAAGGTAGTCACCTGCAGGTAATTTTTCATGCATAGCAGGGGCTACATGTAAAACCAACATGACTCATTCTACTGGCCAATGTTGGCTTAGATACATCAAAAACAACAGAGCTGCATTGTAGGCTTAGTATTATCCACGGCACTGCGTGACCAGCCTGAAATGTGTGACAGGCTACTCCTGCAGAGATGGGACATTCATTTCTATCCTTAAAGATCAATAAACATGTGGCATTGTTCTCAACCACAAAAAGCAAAACAATAGACTTACTGTACCGTTGTTAGGTTAAAATGTATTAAAAGAGATGTAAACGGCAGAACATCATTTCATTTTTATGTTGTCAACATCCTTTAGGAGCTGTGTATCTGGGTGACACTTGTTAATACAGTTTCATACACTGGAGCATATTTCATAGTTATAATGCTTTATGCCAGCTGAAACCTGTTTACAACTGGATCAGTGTCACTTTTGCAATATATACATTGTGTCAATCATTCTTTTCCACATTAAATGGTAGGAAAACTGAATTTGCACATTGTAAGCACAATATAAAATAATATGGATAAACCATGGTGTTCTTATTTTGCATTTGCTGAAACACAATTGGCTTGGGACAAAAATGAAAAGCATGTTGTTTTTTTTTTCTACATTTGGGCATACTATCTTGAATTTCAAAAATGTTGCTAAAAGTTATTGGGGCCTATGCAGAGAGCAGCGAATTTTAAAAATGGCGAATTTAGTAAAAAGTAGCTTTTTTGGAGAGTTTTATTCTCCATATGCAGAAAAGTGCGAATTCTGCTATGTTTAACATGGATGCGTGTGGCGAGTTTAAATTGGCGAGATGCGCGCTTCAGAAACGTGTAAAAACAAATTCGCGCCTTTTTTTTCCCATTGCAATGGCCGCGAGCGGCAGCTTCTTGCCAATTTTTTCTGGCGAGGCAAAAAGGAGACAATCGCGCCATTTTATTGGCGCGAACAGCCGCTAGATGCCGTTCGCGGCTCTCTGCATTAGGATATTTTTAAAACTGGCGAGATTGAGGTTCTCGCCAGCCGCGAGGCGAGTTTTACAAATAGAAAAGAAAAATTGGCGCGTTTTTCGGAACTCGCCATTTTCTGCTGTTTTCTGCGCGATTTTCTCCAAAAAATGGCGAATTTCGAAATAGCGCTGCTCTCTGCATAGGCCCCATTGTGTTTTTTCATTTGTGAAGTCAAAAATGTGCCCAGTTTATAAAAAAAAAAAAAGAGCCAATATCAAAAATGGATCAGAGGACAAGCCTCAAATTTTGGCTCAAATTTTTACCTTTATTGGAAACTTTAGATTTTTAACCCGGGATGCTGTCCATCCTTAATATTAATATAAAGTCCCCTCCAACACTAAAGGATGTGTTCACTCTATAACTATGTTAAAAAATATCTTATGTTTTTTTATTTAAATAACAAAACTATACATTAAACCCCAATTGAAATATCTTTATGGCTTGTACGTACGACAGATGCACTTCAGAGATCAACGTATTGGAATTGTCCATAAATAGAAGAAAAATAAATCTTTACAAATCCTTATTATTGACTTATAGGAAAGCACAAAAAGGGGTTTCTCATTAAAATTATTTGCAAAGATATTCTCATTGAATTCAGTTTACTGAATAACCCCCAAAAGACAGAATGTCTTACCTTTTACAAGTAACCATTCTGTGACCCTGGAGCCTTCCCCGCCTGTTTCCACCCCCTGCAAATAGCCCCAACAAGTAACCCCCACGAAAAACACCAAAACTACAAAAAGGACAAATCCGCAGCAGCTTTAAAAAAGTACAACAGGTTACTAAACCAAACGTTGACAACAACACCACTACCACCAAACAAACAGCACCCTGCAAACATACTCTTAAACCAGGTAACAGGCCTAGGCGTGCACAGCCCCCACCTCCAGTACAACGACACTTCCAATACCCTATACACCATTAAGGGTGAGCCACTAGTACCAACCACCCAGTATATTATGGGTGGGGGCAGGGCCTTGGCATGACAGTCAAGCCACCCTTCCTCCCACAGGTCTGGGCTTCCCTCTTTATACAGGGAAGCACAAATAGCAATAAATTGTATTTTATTGCTATGTTTTGGGCCTTCCTCATAAATTAACTACAGGTTAAAGGATACAAAACATTGTAATTGACCAATTAATTCATTATGGTTCTATTGCTGAACAATAGTGGGTTTGTTGAGTTGCATCTACAGTACACGTACAAGTTTTTTTTTTTAATCTGCAAATATTTTAATGAAAACAAGTACATTTACCTGAACACTTTCGAATGGTAGGGCTGTCAATCATTCCAAAATCTATTGCTTTCCTCTCTTAAGGATTGTTACTTAAAATAAATGCAACAGAACCAGTGACACCAAAACATAAAAGTAAAGATTTATAGGGTCAGCCATTTAAAATATGGCTGTAAATTCCTGTATTGCCTGGAACTGTTTTGAATGTAAATTCTCCCATGAATATACAATATGTAATGCTGTTTTTCCTTAACTATGAGCAAGAGTGAGTGCACCTTAAATGGGTTAAGATTTCCCATCCATTCCATAATGTATCACTGAATACAACCCTGTGGTTTCCTACTAATGATGACAAATGGTTATTTTGCAGACAACAGCTGTAGTTTGAACAGCTGGGGACTTTATTATGGTCACCCTACATCATTTATAAATACCCAGAGAGAAATGGAAATAATTGCCCAATATCCTATTGAGTTCACTCTTCTCAGTGTTAATGTCAAAGTTAGGCATTAATATTAGCAAGCCAAAAATACATAAAAAAAAAAAAAAAAAAGACAGGCTGCAGGCTAAGGCTAGGGATGTCTGTAAATTGGTATGGGCATTGAGTACTCACTACTCAACATTTTCTACCAATGTAAAGCATTGTCACAGTATGTGATATACAGTACTTACAATATTTACAAGCATTCCAAGTCTAGGCCCAAAACTCCAACAGTAAAAAAAAAAAGCACCAGAACAAATATTACAGTATACAATTTGTACTTCTTTTATTAGGGCCTATCTGCTGTTAACGAAGTAGGGGAAGAATACAGCAATAATTCCAAGGGGGACCAGGTATCAATATGTACCTGCATGTCTTTCAAAACACAAAGCAACATTTTTCATTTCCACCAGTGTATACTGTATGTACAGTATGAATCCCACTAATCTTATTTCTAACATTCATCATAGATGTCTTAGGAGCAAAGTTAAAACAGCAATACTCACCCCCCCCTTTTATTTATTTTTTATTTGTATATGTAATTTTAAAGCATGTGACAATGCATAATTCCTCATTGTTACATAAGCTGGCAATCATTTGGTGCTCCAGTTTTAAATCTGTAAAAATCCTGATTGTGTGTACATAATGGCTGCTTCCGTCAGTGTAACTCAGCAGCTACAATGTATCTTTATATTACTAAGGTAATGTTATCGATTTGTACAGTTTACAGCTCAAACTGCTGGGAATATTGGCATCAAATTATCACAAATTTGACAGTGTTGCAAAAATCTTGCACTGTTTGGGAGGCGTGCTAAAGCCTACTATGGAAATCAAAGGATGCTTTAAAACTCATTACAAATGGCACTGAGTTGAATGTAAAAAAATAAATAAATGCAGTAAGTATTATCAAATACTAAAGAACTTATTTAAAAAAAAAAAAACTAAGCTTTAATATGTTTTGTTGATTTAATGCCATCTACATCCCCTAATTCCTCTTATAGCCACTACCCAAATTGCTCACTGCTGGCAAGTGGAGCAAAATGAATCAAGGTTCTTTGCTCCAAGTTTGCAAGATTTTATTCATTCAGGTTTAAAAAGAAAAAATCTTTCACATCAATAGTATGACAAAATAACACATTATTGAAGAATTTCACAACACTGGGAACTAGTGATTATCACACAAGAGGTGCACGGTAGTACAGTATGTATCAGCGCTCTGTTATTGAGCAGCTCAAGGAGAGGAGAAAAGCTACGATCCGCAGAAGAAACATCTCCACTGCCTCTGCACTGGCGTAAGGAGGAGATTTGGCTGCTCGGGCGGTAAGTGGTTGGGGGGCCACAGATGAAGCCCCCGAGAGCCGCATGTGGCCTCCAGGTCAGGTGTTGCCCATCAAAATCTGGGTCGCAGATTCCTTGGGATGGCAATCAAAGGCCATCCCCGCCGCCTACTGTGATTTGGGATAAACAATATCTGATCATTGTTTAAAAGTAACAAATAGAATTGTATGTTGTGTATGTGGGTAATAAAGATGTGTACTGTAAAAATTCCAAATTAAAGCATAAAAATGATCACGTGTTTTAAATTTGTATAGCTGTCAGGGGGACTGTGGTGCTAAAAGACTTTAAATTTAATGGCACCAGAAGGAAAGAAATATTAATTTATTTTTCACAGAATCTGTTTTACGGTGTACAGGGCATTTTACATGCACAGGCTCATGACCTTTAATGCCGTTTGCTTACAGTTAGTTTTATTTTTTTGGACTGGGGCACAGGATGATAGAGTTACTTGCCCAGGGTGGCTGTTAATGGGATTTGAGACAGGATTGCCCATTTTAAGGGCACAGATCAGTTGTTGAAAGAATAACATGCATTTGTGTGTATATTTAGTCTTTCCATGGGCCGCTACATTCTACAGGTTTTGAACCAGGCCTGATTTTTTCATGAAAGGTATTTGTATATTTTCCTTTCTTTGTATATATTATGAATTGCGACCATTTTTATGAAAATTAAAAAAAATATGTCTTTTTATATATTTACTTTTGGCGAGTGCTTACTGTGATGGTAAGGGCAGCATGGCAACTACAATATAGGTCCAGCCAGCTTGCTACGCTTGCCTGTCAAGATGGCTAGACAAAGCAAGGATTAACTGAGCCACCTCAGTGTGACAAAATGGCGTCCATCCTGTTCATAGCATGATAAATTATGTCATTATGTATCGTTACTATGTGAATGCACTTGTCTGTTTGACTCATTGTATGGCTGGGCTAGCAAAAAATGGCTGAGTAATTGGCATACAATGCGTCAGGGCTGGCCTTTGTGTAAGCCAGGTGGAGTGTTAAGGGAGTTGGGGTGGGACACACCCACCTGTTGGGAGAGTACTTACTCCAAAGTTGGAGCACTGTCTTCCACCCCCCTCACTCCTGATCTGTCAGCACCTGGTCTTCCATGTTTCTGATGAAGGCCGGGAATGTATAAAAACTGGTTATAGCTCCACAGTTGTTCATCTTTTGTCTCGGTGTCGAGACCAACTGGAAAATGAACTGTGAACTAGAGGTGGTATCCTGATTTACTGGTAAACGCTGAGCAGACGGATCAAGGTGGCACACTGAGTAAGCTAGCTCAAGCAGTGCCCAGCACAATTCCGTGTACCCTGTGTTTCTGGTATGCTATTTCCCTCCTTGTGCCCTATGTTGCTCCCCGTCGGTGACAGACAAAATAAACCAAAAGTCTGGTCTATCATGACACTTACACTGTGGGAATGATCAATATGTGTGTATGTACTGTATGTGTGTTTGTACTGTATGTGTGTGTATGTATGTATATGAAGCCAGCCAATAGGGATACAATAGGTTAATTCCTCAATATAAGGTACAGTAATAGTGCAGTGTTTCTCAACCAGGGTACAGTGGCACCCTGTGGTATCGTGAGAGAATCAAAATAGTACCGCTGGATTTCTCAGAGTAGGGAGAAATCTGGGCACTTTCTAGGGTTCTGGGCAGTTAATTCCTCCCGATTGGCTGCATTTCCCTGCAGTAGCCAGTCAGGATGGAGGAGTCAGGAACCTAGGGGGCTGGGCCAAACAGAAAAAGAAGCAGCATGGGCAGGGGAGAGCAATGAGCAGAGGGGTTGGTGTCTGTGTGTATCTGTGTTTTTGTCAGTGTCTGTCTTGTTTATTTTTGATGTGACTGTCTGTCCTGTTTATTTTTGATGTGACTGTCTGTCCTGTTTTTTTTATTTTTTTATTTCAAATATTTTATTAGATTTTTTTCAGAGTACAGATATCCAACAGTATAACGATGGTGTGAAAGGTTGCGTCCAAACAAAAAACGTCAGTAAGTCAGACAGTGACTAGTAGACAAGCATTCGTTGCTAAACTAGGACAGGTTTATTCCTTTGACAGTTTGTACGTGAGATCCAGATGACACAAAAAAACCAGCAAATTGAAAAACCTGGTTTAAAGTACCATTGCAGGGCTTCTTTAAGCTCCCCAAAGAGATTTCCATGTAACCGCTCTTCAAGCAGGCAGCAGATCCTGGAGAGAATGGCGCCTGGCAGTGGCATCTGTAGGGAAGTGCAACCTTCTCTCTGATCTGCCAACTGATCCCTCCTTAAATAGTATCAGCCACCTGTTTATTCCAGGACTAAACCAAGTCTAGCCAATTTCAAAGTGGAAACATTTCCAACCAAAAATGTGAACACATAATAAACTTGGCATTTAATATTCATTTTCCTACAGCCAAACATACATTAATATCATACATACTAACTGCACGTTTTTACTCTTGCAAAGTAAGAAATTACTCAATTTCTGTATCACCTGCCTTCTAAACACCTACAATGGTATAATCCACTGTAACCCTGTTCCCCCTCCCCCCCCAGTCTCTACGGTAGTGTGAGGGGTGCATGGCGGCTGGTTACAGGCGGTGTGGTGCGTACCTGTGAGGAACAGGAGGGCCTGAGCTTCCCGCGATGTTGTGGGGGAGCCAGGACCGGGCTTCTGGGGTGGTAGCCTCCATATTATCTTAGTGGTGCAGCGCCTCCATCTTCTATACTCCCAGGGTAATGGGACAGGACCGGTATAGAAGAACCCCTCGGGTCCCAGGGTTATACTCTCCAAATCACACACAGTCTTTACGGGTGCAGAACAGTCTCTTTGACAGGACAACGATATCCCAACGATAAGGCTTCCAGCAGCCACAACACAATCGCCAGTGCCAAATACAACCTGCTTAACTCCCACGCCCTCCTCCTCTCCTTCCTCCAAGTCACTCGGCCGACAGGATGGTCTGGGCTAGGGTGGCAATTCCCCGTGGCCCACCCCCGAGGTTAGCCTCGAGGTGGGTCTTGAATTCTCTTCCCATCACCCCTGGCAGCGGGGTGAGGGCATTGGTCCACTAGTCCAGGGGTGAGCAAACTTTTTATGCCGAGCCCCCCTTTTCATCCATGAAATTTCTCGGGCCCCCCCTGCCTGATGTAATCAAAATCACATGACGTCAGCGCACGTGAGCTGGTTCAGCCATTGAGGGCGAACCAGCTTTGTAACGCCCCCGCCACGCGTCTACAAAAAAAGTATTTATAGCACAAATTACATAACTTAAAAATAAATATTATAATATTTGTCTAATAGCGTTCCCATTTCTGCTGTATTATTAATCTCTCTCTTCCCGCCACATTAGAACACCTCAGGACCTCTCTAACCTCTTCCAGTCTCTCCCTGTATTTCTCACTCCCCCTCCAGTCCCTCTCTATTCCTCCCCTCAGTGTCTCCCCCTCCCCCCCCACTCTCTTTCCCTCCCCCCAGTGTGTGTCTCTTTCTCCCTCCCCCCATTGTCTCTCACTCTCTCCCCTCTTCCAGTCTCACACTCCTCTTCCAGTCTCTCCAACTCCCTGTATTTCTCACTCCCCCTCCAGTCCCTCTCTATCCCTCCCCTCAATGTCTCCCCCCACTCTCTTTCCCTCCCCCTGTGTGTCTCTCTTTCTTTCTCCCTCCCCCTAGTGTCCCCCTCCCTCCATTGTCTCTCACTCTCCTTCCAGCCATTGCCTCTCCCTCCCCCCAGTGTCTCTCTTGCACTCTCCAACCAGCTATTGTTTCTCCCTCCACCCGGTGTCTCTCTCACACTCTCCCTCCAGCCATTGTGTGTCTCTCTCCCTCCTGCCAGTGTCTCCCTCCCTCCCACCAATGTCTCTCTCATCCCCATCCCCATGTAGCTCTTTCACCCCCCCTCCCCATGTCACACTCACTCTCACCCCCCTCCCCATCTCACACTCTCACCCCCCTCATGTCACTCACACCCTCCCCATGCCTCAGTCTCACACTCACTCCCCCATGTCCCAGTCTCACACTCACTCCCCCATGTCCCAGTCTCACTCTCCCACCCCCCCATGTCCCAGTCTCACTCCCCCCCCATGTCCCAGTCTCACTCCCCCCCCATGTCCCAGTCTCACTCCCCCCACATGTCCCAGTCCCCCCCCCCATGTCCCAGTCTCACTCCCCCCCCATGTCCCAGTCTCACTCCCCCCCCATGTGCCAGTCTCACTCCCCCCCCATGTGCCAGTCTCACTCCCCCCCCATGTGCCAGTCTCACTCCCCCCCATGTCCCAGTCTCACTCCCCCATGTCCCAGTCTCACTCCCCCATGTCCCAGTCTCACTCCCCCATGTCCCAGTCTCACTCCCCCATGTCCCAGTCTCACTCCCCCATGTCCCAGTCTCACTCCCCCATGTCCCAGTCTCACCCCCCCATGTCCCAGTCTCACCCCCCCACCATGTCCCAGTCTCACCCCCCCCCCATGTCCCAGTCTCACCCCCCCCCATGTCCCAGTCTCACCCCCCCCCCCATGTCCCAGTCTCACTCAACCCCCATGTCCCAGTCTCACTCCCCCCCCATGTCCCAGTCTCACTCCACCCCCATGTCCCAGTCTCACTCACCCCCCATGTCCCAGTCTCACTCACCCCCCCCCATGTCCCAGTCTCACTCACCCCCCCCATGTCCCAGTCTCACTCACCCCCCCCCCCCATGTCCCAGTCTCACCCCCCCCATGTCCCAGTCTCACTCACCCCCCATGTCCCAGTCTCACTCCCCCCCCATGTCCCAGTCTCACTCCCCCCCATGTCCCAGTCTCACTCACCCCCCATGTCCCAGTCTCACTCACCCCCCCCCCATCTCCCAGTCTCACTCACCCCCCCCCCATGTCCCAGTCTCACTCACCCCCCCCCCATGTCCCAGTCTCACTCACCCCCCCCCCATGTCCCAGTCTCACTCACCCCCCCCAGTCTCACTCACCCCCCCCCCAGTCTCACTCACCCCCCCCCCCATGTCCCAGTCTCACTCACCCCCCCCCCCATGTCCCAGTCTCACTCACCCCCTCTCCCCATGTCACACACGCAGGTAGCAGGAAGCAGGAAGCAACGAGATGCTGCTGTGTACTGTAGCACAGCGCAGCACAGCGCCACCTAATGGCCAAAAGAAAAATTGCAGCTGCAGACGGCTTTTTTCCCTCTGCTCCTGGCAAAATCGCCGCTGCTTCCTGCGCCCCCCCTAAACAATCTTGAGCCCACCCAGGGGGGCGCGCCCCCCAGTTTGCGCACCGCTGCACTAGTCTATGATTCTATCAGCTCTACTTATAGACGCTGATCGGTTTGGTTCCTCTCGCTCTCAACCGGCATGCTGCGCCGGGGAGCCCGTAGCCTCCTGATACTCCTCGGACCGTTCCGCAGGATTCGTGGCTTACGGCCTAATCTCAGCAGCTCTAGACTCTTGGTCTCACTGCTCACTCGAACTTTTCTTAAGCAACTCTCTCCATTGAAGATCCATCAATCAGAGAGGAACATGGCACACAGCAAGGACGAAGAACAACTCTCACTCGCCGGAGTGGGCTGCTAATTAGCTTCTCCCCTCCTGGTGTCAGCAGAACCTCCCTCTTGCTCACGCCTGCAGCAGAGTCCAGGCCGGCATCTACCATTCAGGTTAGGGCTATGAAGGGGAAAAACCCATAATGATTACTGGCGCCTGATCTTAACAGGACTTACCACAGTAGAAGGAAGATAGGTATAGCCTGAACTGTTTACAGGGGGCTACACCACCATGTATGGTATTGCAGGAAGGACCAAGCAACATCACACACCAAGCCACCTTAACAAATCCTGCTATATTTCAGGTAAGGATTTGTCTATATTTATTATACCTGGCCATTAAGAATTAACCTCCCTTCATTCCTGCTAAAACTGCATACATGTGTAAAATACATTATGTACTGTGAAAAGAAATAAACTATTCCTGCATTAATTTGACTGCCTCCAGGACACCACATGAAAAGTAAAAAAAAAAAAACAAACAGAGCAAAGATAGCTTGGCCCAGCAAAAAGAAAACAGAAAATTCAGAGATAAGTGGTGCACTGATTGCAATAAAAACATGTGTAGCTGGGTCTCCGCTCACCTCCGTAGCAGGTGGGGGGAAAGCTGCAGGTGGTCCGAAGTGCCGGAGCTCTGCAGCGGGAAACCACTACAGGGCGCCGCCAACATGAATGTTGCGCATGCGCGATGGAAGCCGAAGCGCATGCGCGATGGAAGCCAATGCGCATGCATAGTTTCACAGTTAGTGCGGCTGCCATTAGACAGGCGCCGCAAGTGATAATAAGTCCCAGCAGACCCCGGGGCTGCTCCCCATGTGCTGCACAACAGCCAATAGGGCTGCAGGAATTACGCAGAAGATAGATACTTTTAGTGCGCGAAGGACCACACCAGTCGGAGCAGGGACAGCAAGAGGTGAGGATGTGTTCAGGGTGCCAGTGGCCCCTGAACTATGCCAGATACCCCCCATAGATCCCAGCTAGGCCCCAACTCACCTCAGATTGTGGCTGCTATAGGGGAGGCCCTCCAGACAGGGACGCTCCCCTTAACACATAGTGACAGAGTGTCAGAGCGCTGCATATGTGCCAGGACGGCCACACGGTGAGGTGTGGCCTGTGGTCTGGGTCAGACCCCAGACAACTAGAGACATTAAGGGATACACTCCAGCTGGAGCTTCGTCAAGAGGCGGACGCCTATGGACAGGAGAGGATCCAGAGACCGCATTGTGGGACCAGTTTGCGGTTCGGCGGATCCACTATCGCAAATCAGCCGGGTCTGGCCTAAGACCAGGAAGGTACCCAACGTGCACCAAAGGCCACATACGCAGTGGGTAGCACTACTCCACACACATTGGGGTGGGCTTGGTTCTACGCACACTGGGTGGTTGGGTGCCAAGGGAACCTCAGTTTTTTGGGGGTTCCATCAGGGTGGTGTTACTGTGGTGTGGGTAAGGCCTTGTATTATTACTGTGGTTATATGGTTCTTTATATGTTTGTCAGTAAAGATAAGTTGGATATACCAGTGTGTGTATACTTATTGCTGATTGTATTGGGTCCTGTGAGGGGTGATCCAGCTGCGCTAGGATCCCTCCCAGTTGGAGGCACTGTAATTAGAGAGAACGTTATCACCCCAGGCTCTCAGTGGTGGAGGATCTTGCCTCCTGTACGCCAGACAGGTATTCAGCACACATAGTTCCCTTAGTCATGGGGAAGGGGGGCTACATTTGGAGGTGCTGCAGAGATTCAGACCTGGGGTGCCGTGAGAGAGTAGTGCAAATTAGCGTAACCATGTTTGTGCCATCCAAGCAAGAGGTTCGCGACTGGGCCTTGAAGCGCCACAAATTCCCCCGCCACGTGGGGCAGTGGGAGATGTTCCTGCCAACACGCCCCAGCGTGACGTCTGCGACCACATAAGACAACACTCCGGTTTAGCCAACGCACGGCTCATAGGCCGAAAATACGACCCCAAATACCGTTGGAGTGTCTTAATAATGGCCGCGGGCCATGAAATATGAGAAGAGGATGCACCACGGGCAAGCTACCGGAAGCTTTGCCCACGGGTTGCCCATTGATATACTCCGATTTACCAACTCCCCTGGTAACTTCCACTCTGGGACCCATCTGAGGTACCCTATCGGGCTGATGCTTCACACCCCTCCTGCACCCCGTGGAGGAATAAAGCCCCAGCCACAAGTCCATTCAGCTACTCAGACTTACCCATACCCAGGGTAAAATTCAGTCCGGAGCCACACTTGAGGTGCCTCGCAGAGCTGAAACCCCACACCCTTCGTATACCCCCAGCAGGTACGGGACTAGTCCAGAGCAAGCCCCTAACCAACGGCCAGGGTACCACATTCGCTTGTCAACTGAAAGCTCTGACTTGGGATTAACACTACTCCAATTGGTGGAAGCACTGATGCAATCTTCACAGTCCCAGATTTACCGCAAACTCAAAGCCTTCTCCGGGATATCACCCAATCCCATCGGGGAAGAAGAGTTTGGAGCATGGAAGGAACACACCCTGCAAGTGCTCGATGAATGGTCCTGCTCAGAGGCAGTGAAGAGGCAGCAAATTGTCGAGTATCTGGGCCCCCCTGCCGCCCAACTTGTGCGAATGCACTGGGAGACTGAAGGAGAAGTCACCGTTCAAGATTTAGTTAAACTCCTCACACAGTCCTATACTGCCGAGGATGAACTCTTGGCTCAGTTCCGTGCACCCCGCCAGAAGGAGGGAGAAGAGCTGTCCACGTTTACCGTACGGTTGCAACTGTCCCTATGGGGATTTCTCTCCAAGAAGATTATCCCAGTCGCTGCAGTAAACGAATACCGGTTCAAACAGCTCATGAAAGGTCTCTACCCTCACACACTATAGCCCTCATGATGTGAGGCGCCCCTCGGGCAGTGTCACCCCCCAGCTACATGAAGTTGATGAACCACATATGAAAGCTTGAGGTGCAGTTACACTTCCACACTCCCAAGACATCTCGGGAATCGTCTAAGGTGGACCAAAGCAACCCCTACTAGGGGACAACACCCCCCAGGATCTTCCACGACAAACCCCGTCAGAGATCGGTTCTTAATCCTGGCTTCGATGCCAACCGCGATAACCGCGGCTACAACTTTAACCGAGATGGTCACTTTGCTACGTACTGTCCAAAGCCAAGAAGACCACCCCTGGGGCTACAGCCTTCACAGTGCAGACAACAGAACCGCCCTCCACTCCATCGGAGAACGCCCTGGCGCCCAGCACCGAGGAGGTACTCCAACCAGATGCCTACAGTCGAGTGGTTCCTGCGGCGATTATACGAGTCTTAGTGGAAGGAATATACTCCTCCGCCTGCTAGATCCCAGCTAGGCCCTACTCACCTCAGATTGTGGCTGCTATAGGGAAGGCCCTCCAGACACGTAGTGACAGAGTGTCAGAGTGCTGCATACGTGACCGGACGGCCACGCAGTGAGGTGCGGCCTGCGGTCTGGGACAGACCCCAGGCAACCAGACATTAAGGGACACACTCCAGCTGGAGCTCCCTCAAGAGGCGGACGCCAATGGACAGGAGAGGATCCAGAGACCACGTTGTGGGACCATGTTGCAGTTTGGCGGATCCACTATCACAAGTCGGCCTGGTCTGGCCTAAGACCAGGAAGGTACCCAACGTGCACCAACGGCCACATACACAGTGGATAGCACTACTCCACACACTTTGAGGTGGACTTGTTTTGTGGACAGGGTGGTTAGGTGCCAAGGGCACCTCAGTGGGGGGTTTGGGGGTTCCATCAGGGTGGTGTTACTGTGGTGTGGGTATTGCTTTGTAGGGCCTTGTATTATTACTGTGGTTATATGGTTCTTTATATGTGTGTCAGTAAAGATAAGTTGGATATACCAGTGTGTGTATACTTATTGCTGATTGTATTGGGTCCTGTGAGGGGTTATTCAGCTGCGCTAGGATCCCTCCCAGGGGGAGGCACTGTCATCAGGGAGAACGCGATCACCCCAGGCTCCCAGTGGCAGAGGATAAGCCTCCTGTACGCCAGAGAGGTATCCAGCACACATAGTTCCCTTAGTCACGGGGAAGGGGGGCTACACATGCATATTACTGTAAACAAAAATATAAAAGCAGCCCTGTCACAGATGGGAACATACAGATGTATAGATTAGAAATGGTATCATTATTATAGGATAAGAAGTATATTGGATTATTCTTGAATAGTTACATTTAGTACAGATGAGGAGCGTAAAGAAATGCTCTAGTACCAGGCTAGTAATATAATTAAATCCAGATTATAGCCAACATGGGTGAATCCATATTCATATAAGCAATTGAATGAGTATATCCGCGAAGTCTACTCAAAAGACAAGTAATCCCTGAAAACAGGGGATAAGTGATGTTGTCACCAACCCTCTATTTCATTGGGAGTGTCCACTACAAATTTTTATACTCACAATCACCCACTTCGAAGACTGGATAAGACCTACAGCTGCTGACAAAGGATCCAAGAAGTGAAGTAAAGTAGTGCACAGCCAAAAAGAGCAAGGAGAGGATCCAATAATGCAAAAAATGATTTAATGGAGAATCAAAGCATAGAGAATAACCTCATACGTGTTTCAAACTATATGTTCTTTCTCAAGGAGTTACTTTTAGCCTGTTTATAACAACATCTGCAATTATATACAGGCATTAATTTAGTTGGTAAAGGAGAACAAACTAGTACTGTTCAGTATTTATACCATGTTGAAAAGTAGTTGGGGGGTGGGGGGGAACAGATAAGAGAGACAAGGAGAGAGGGGGAGAGGAGAAGGGGAAGGCAGAGGGGGGGGGGGGGGAGAATGGCCTCCCATCCCCACTGGCTTTTTCAAACTCAACCCTTTTGGGTCTATATCGAGCGGGTTTTCCCTTTATCATCTGCAGTTGCTTTGGGTTCTTTAAATCTATATCTTCAGCTAGGGTTGAATCAATCTACCAGACCAATTGTCTTGTTTATTTTTGATGTGACCATCTCTCCTGTTTGTTTTTTATACGACTGCCATTTTTGTTTTTTTGCTGTGACTGTCCTGTGTGTGTGTGTACACTATTGTAGGCGTTCCTCAGCAATGCTGCCAGAATCGCTCTGCTCTTTCCTAAATCTGTCTCCGCGTCTCCCCTCATGAAATCCCTCTCCTGGCTTCCGATCAAATCCCGCATCTCACACTCAATTCTCCTCCTGACTTTCAAAGCTTTACACTCTTCTGCCCCGCCTTACATCTCAGCCCTAATTTCTCGTTATACACCATCCCGACTCTTGCGTTCTTCTCAAGGATGTCTTCTTTCTACGCCCTTTATATCTAAAGCCCTCTCCCGCCTTAAACCTTTTTCACTGACTGCCCCACACCTCTGGAATGCCCTTCACCTCAATACCCGACTAGCACCCTCTCTACCCACCTTTAAGAACCACCTTAAGATACACTTGCTTAAACAAGCATACAAATAGCACTGTGGATAATACTGGACACATGATATAAAGCTTAGCCCCCTGCAGACGCACTTACCAGAACTCCCTCCTACTGTCTCTGTACGTTCTCCCTACCTACCAATTAGATTGTAAGCTCCTCAGAGCAGGGACTCCTCTTCCTTAATGTTACTTTTATGTCTGAAGCACTTATTCCTATGATCTGTTATTTATATTATCTGTTATTTATTTGATTACCACGTGTATTACTACTGTGAAGCGCTATGTACATTAATGGCGCTATATAAATAAAGACATACAGTACAATACAAACCAACTAAAAATTATGAATTAGGGGTGCCTTGAGGAAAAAAAAAAAAAGAACAACTGGAATAGTGTCCACCCACTGTGACACTGGCCAATCTTAGCTAGGGGGAGAAGCTATAGTCTAGGCTATAAATAGCAGTTTATGTATAAAGTTATTTAGGAACAACTAGTGGATAACCAACTAGCTGGAGCATCAGGCCAAGCTTACTAGGGCCTCAGGCAATAGTGTAGCACCTGAGGTAGGAAGGCGAAGATGCATAGCGTGGAGCAGGAGTAGATGGGCCCTGAGCGATATGTTCCTGCCTTGTCCTATCAGAAGGTTCCCCTTGTCTTGCAGCGGAATGCCTCCGCATGGCAGTATCTCAAACACCTCCACGACTGATTATGCAATTATCTGTATTTCTTCATTACGGTTTTATTCTTTTTACATTTTTGTGTTTATTTTATTATATAATGTAGGATATTCAGTAAATAAATATGCATATTCTTAATCCAATAAAATGTCTTTATATTTGTCAAGGTCAAGAATATGTATGTAAAGATATGTATACAGTATGTTCCCCTAAAACTTGATTAGTCTCTTTGATATAATATCTCTATTGAGTACTACAATTCCCCTGCCTTTGTTGGCCTGTCTTATAACAAGAATTCTGAGGAGAACACAAATATTAAGAGCCTTGCATTCTTTGTTAGTTTTCACTAGATTATCCCAATATTTCTTATTTTGTTTACATAGACCAGATTAATTTATGACTAACTGAAAGACTATAATCTGGTCACTTTGGGACTGTGTGCGATAAGAAACATTTTTCTTTAAGCCACTGTGTTTTATCTTGGACACTAGATCCCCAGAATCCAGCTCGATTAGATTATGAAATGTTATCCATGTTGTAGGCAGCTGAGCGTGAAGCTCATATTATCAAAAGCATAATTTTCTAATTCTAGCTCCACTAGAGAAGGAGAGATTTACAGTCCTGGTGGTTAAAGGATACTGTATCAATAGGTAGTCTGTTAGCTAAGTGTGTATCACTTTTCGCAAAATGCCTTGAGATTAAGTGTGACGGAGAAGCCTTGTAGGTATGGTCAGAAAGGAGCTCACACACCACGTTCCTGCAATAAAAGTCCCTTATTTCCCACACAAGGGAAAGCAGGTTGCCCTACACTTTCAAAGAAGTAAATGAACCGTTAAAAGTAAATAGCATACGTCTGCAAACGAACAAAAAAGTCGAGACAACAGGAAGTCTACTGCCTGCCTTTTAAACCTCCCCTTTCCAATCAGCAAGCAGACCTACAAGCTAGGGTGTGGTTTCCAGGGCCTGCTAGAGTGAGAGAGTTTTTTTAACCTCTTGTATACTCCCTAACAGTAAGGCTATTTATACGTTTATTTAAAATCGATGAAGAATTCAAATGTTAGGTCCACTTGTGAAGGCAAAGACAGTCCTTTATTAAAAGTAGTGTTATCTTGTATGGGGATAAGATGTATTTGGAAAAGTTAAAATATTGACAGGCTTTAATGTACACTTCTCAGATTTTTCTTTGAGATTTCATCCTCCTTCCTCTCTGTCCCCTTCAGGTCTTTCCATTCCTTTCTCTCCTTGTTTGGGGTGTGCTGGTGTTCCCTCTAATGTGCTTCTTTTTTCCTGTTCCCTATGTCCTTCATCTGTCGTGGCCCTAAAAATGTCTTCATGTTTTGGGAATGGTCCCCTCTAAATCAAAAGATCTGTCTCTTCTGGCTTGTGGGAAACCTTTAGATATTAACTGTTTGATCTGAATTAGATCATGGGTATATAAGTTTGATTGTTCCATTTTTTGGTCTTTATTATGGAGGTAATACACCTGGTGAGATCAATATTTGGGGGCTTTAGCCTTCTAATTAAATTGGTTATCATATTTGGGTTTGTGGGAGGGTCTCTGTATGGATCTAGTGGATTTTTATTTCATAATTGAATGAGGCCTCTCTCTTTTATTAATAACCACACAGATTCCCAACAAGCTCTGAGAAACCCCAAACATTACCACATTATATATATATATACAGTGGTTGACAAATCACCAAAAAATCTACTCGCCACACAAAAAAAATCTACTCGCCACCTAGTACCAAACGTGTGCTGCTTGGGCCAATATTTACTCGCCCGGGGGTTAAATCCACTCGCCCGGGGCGAGCAAATGTATAGGTTTGTCGAACACTGTATATATATATATATATATATATATATATATATATATATATATATATATATATATATATATATAACAATGAAAAGAAAAAGAAAAGCGTCCCAACTCAGCACTCAAGTATACTCAGAACAAATATCAAAGAAAATTATGATTTAACAGCACAAACATATATATATATATGTGTGTCCAGAGGAGTGCTAGTGGGCGTGGCTAAATGTATACAACAAAAAACAAACAAAGATGCCCAAGGTTACTTCCCATTTGACAAAAATACACAGTGCAATACCTATATATTCTCTTGAAAAAGGGTCATTTAGTTTAACCCTTTGGCCAAAGCGTCTCAAGCCTGCTGCCACTTTCAAGGCATGACCGTTAGCAGGTCCGAACACTCCCCGAGTTAAAATTCTTATTTACCTGTATAATTACAGGAAGAATGCTCAGCATTGGATCTGTCGTAACCCAGCAAAATGAAACTGACCTGCCAACTTGGAATGTGGGGAGGGGCAAGCTTAAACCTTGGGGGGGGGGGCACTACCCTCCCAAAAGCAGCTGAGACCAGCTGCACATAGTTAATAAAATCTCTCTTTTATTAGTCTATTTTTTTGTTGTTGACCAGTTTCTATGTTGGTTGTATTTATAAAACTTCTGGTCTGTTGAAAATCTATTTGGTTTTAATAAAATAACATATTTTTCCAATCTATCCGACCTAATCGGAATCTACCTTCTAGAATTTTATTCACGAACGTTCACTGTTGTAACATTTTAATTTATCTTATACCTTTTCAATTTGTTTTTTAATGGTCCCTGTTTTTGTATTTGTAATCAGTGGTTACATTCATTTAAGGAAGCAGTCATCTAATATACTTTTCCGTTTTGTGGAGAATTTAACATCAATCTCAAATGATGGAGTTTTTAATATTCTGAAACCTCTTGGGATTTTTTTTATGTTTAATCTAATTCTCCAGGGCAACAAAATCATATGAACATGTAATTTCGGTTGTAAAGAATTTCTTTAATTGCCGAAATAGAATGCAGTGTTTATCTTTATAATAACAACCCATAACAAATGTCGCCACAATGCTGAAGACAAATTGATACAGTACTAATTAACAATATATTTGTATGGGGGTGGTGCAGGGGGTCATAGTTATAAATACCATTGAAATAGGAAAGAGTACCCCATTATTGCACTCTACATCATCATTTAATATTATACACACACACAAAAAAGATTAAAAAAACAGTTTAATAGTGGGGCAACGGTGTTGTAATCGACAAAGAAACAAAACAGAACTACAACGTTGAGATTGTGATTCCTAATGCAGCACACAATTCCCATCACATGTACTATATAAATGTACTATATAAAATATAGTCACTGTGAAATTGCACAGAAATAGTCTACATTGATTAATAGGCGGGACTGAATCAATGTAGACTATTCTATGCAATTTCAGTGTATATTTAATACTCGGCAGCCCAAAAGCAGTCCTCAATCGGCATAAAAATACACTCTCTGCTATGCTCGCAACTTTAGGAAACGCCCTACGCGTTTCGTCACTGATGACTTCGTCAGGGCCAATCCTAAAGTTGCGAGCATAGCAGCTGTTGCTACTACACAAGCAGAGAGTGTATTTTTTTTGCTTTTGGGCTGCCGAGTTTTCCTGGATTGTGGTTTTATGCAGCAAATACAGTAGTGCCAGTTGAAGGTACTGATACCGGAGGATATCTCTGTATGGGACGCTGAGTTGTGACATCATCTGTTTCCTGGAGAATCCACACATCCGGCTGAGATACCAGTGGCAGCAGAGAAGGCACCGTGGACCCTTGCAGTCAAATAGCGAATGAGTATATCTCATACATGCTTGATTTTATACTCTGTTTGTGAGTGCGCTTTTTCTATGTTATAGTCCCATAAAATCGTTTTATACTTTAATACACTAGGAGTGCGCCTGTTTGTCTTTTGTTTTCTCAGATATTCCTTGGATTTGGTGATCCTTATATTCGGGCTGCAAATCTCCAGTGATTATGTGCAATTGTGGACTGGTTTATATACATTTCTTCTTTATATTTTACTATATATATTTTATATATATTTTTTTTTAATTTTATTTTCATATATGTCTTTAGAAATGTTTTTTTTAGTCTAATTTACTATTCTACAGCTGCTATATATGAATACACTAATATATCGTCTTTAGGTACATATTGGTCATATAGCCTGAATATTAGATTTTTCTAACACAGCCTACTTTAATTTTAATCAGTATTACTAAGGCGCTACTCCAATTTGTCTTTCTTTGTATATGTATGTATATATATATATATATATATATATATATATATATATATATATATATATATATATATTACACACACACACACTGTGCATACTTGTGGAACGTACTCTTAGGTATGCAAAATCTACAGCCCAAGCTATACATTTATCTGCTCCGGGTGCATGTCAGGCAGCCAATGTCCACCTTTGTCGGCTCAAATTGCTAAGAAGTTGTCCACAGCACTCTAAATTGTAGTAAAATAATGTTTTAATACCCCATCACGACAAACAAAAATTTGAGTGACATTTCTGGCCTGCCAAATCTTTATCAAGCTTCAAAAGGTTCTGGCAGACCCAAACATTCATTTTAACCTCCTAGACATTTAATATTTGAACCGCGTATATCTTCGGAACAAAACAGATTTTAAACTGGTTGAAGGACAGACAACAGAGAGTTTTCATAAATGTAACCTTTTCAGGTTGGGCTAAAACCTTCTCAAAATAATTTTAGCATATTGAACCCATTACAATCCAATCCTTGATAAGAAGAAGGGAAAAAAAGACTGTTACTAAGAGTAGATTAGTAGAATAAATACAAGACGGGTGCAATATTTCATTGCATCAGTTTACAAATAGTCACTTGTTAAGGACTTACTGTACAAGAGCATTGTTTAGTGACCTAAAAGAGCATAGTAATAAGATTATGCGCTGTGATTTTGGCTGGGTATTATTTTGTATGCCTTTTAAAGGAGCACTCCTGGGGATACATTGTTTTCTTTTTAATAGGTTTGAAGCAGGGTTCTCCAGAGATAAACCGCATTGATTTCAGCTCCGGGCCCCACTGTTTCTCAAGATACTTACCTCGGTAGGGGGTGCTGATATCTCTGCGTATTTTAAATGTCTGGCATCACATGGGCCAATAGGAATCTGCAAGGGATCACGTCACGGCTTTGTATTAGTCCTCAGGACATTTAAAGCCGCCATATCGATAGCCCCGACTAGCCCCGTCTGGGCTGCTACTAGCACCCCATCCAAGGCAAGTATCTCGGAAATCCGGAGGTCTTCAGAGCTGAAATTTAAAATTATTCAACTCCGGAGACACACAATGTAGATTGGACGAAACAGGATCTGTGTGATCAGTATGGATCAGAGGGGGGGAGAGAGCAAGGGGAGCATAACCAAATGAGGCGACATCCAAGGGGAGGAGGTGGGGTAGGGAAAAGGGGGACAGTGTGAGTCCTCTATATCCTCCGTTTTTCTGTATCCTCAATATAATGTCACTGCTTTCTATAGGGCTCCAGAGTGAGGCTGACCCCAGTGGCCATATTGTTTCAGCCGGACACAAATTCCAGCAAGGGTATTTTAACATTAAATATTTAAAGAACCCGTATCTTAGACTGCTACGGCTTAGCTCCCGGGGAAGAAAAACAATGTACAAATGAACTCATAGTGGCAAACACTCCCTATTCATAAAAGACAGATTCTCATAGGTTTCAGTAGAATGTTTTTGTTTTTTTCAGCAAACGGTTCAGGTCAATAAAAGATTAACAGATCTCCCTAATTTTCCTACCAAATGTCCTCAACAAATCCTCAGATGACTGAGAAGATTAAGCCGTCACTGGGGAGATTGGCTAAGAGCAGATGCAGTATATCGCACCCTGACCCGTCCTTAACTGCCATTCAAGTTCATTCCAGTCAACACAGTATCGGGTGCAATACCCCTAAATCTGTCCCTAGTGAATACTGGCAATTGTACACAGTAGGGCCCAGCTGCTCTGCATTTCGCTTCTCGGCGATCTGCCAATATGGCAGTACTGAGAAGGGGGCCGGCATGTCTGTGCATGCGTAGAAGGGGGACATCGGAGGTCACGCATGCGCAGAAGGGGGAGCGGCCGAGGTCGTGCATGAGCAGAACGGGCGAGAGGCCGAGTTCACGCTTGTGCAGAAGGGGGACGGCCGAGTCTGCGCATGCGCAGAAGGGTAGGAAAGACGGAAATTCACCGGTGGACACAGCAAGTGCTATATTCCTCTTTTTGACGATTTTCGCATTCCGGCAGCGGCGTATAACGGAACCTGCCATGAGTGGGCCCTACAGTATACAACATTTTATAATCATATGATGTCTGAACCTACATATGCCATTTTTACTACATGGATCAACTAATTCACACATTTAATACTGAGAGAAAAACTGAATATAGACAATGACTATAGTTCAATTTGGGAGATGCACAAGAACAAGCACCAAAAATGCTCATACATTATATTTATACATCATTTAATTGCTCAGAAGTTTGAAAAGTAGACTATTTCTTTGAGGTATACTCCACTTTACTAGAGGGGGTAGTGCTCCTTGCTATTAACTAGGCTAAACCAAAGTGGACATTGTTTTTAGTTCATAAATAAAACATTATAAATAAAATAACATACGATGGGCATGGATATTGCTTCTTTTTCGACTTTCCTTTCTTTGAGGATTTTTCTTTAGAGTGGGCTCCATCCAGCCACAGGGAGAACAGGAGGAACAGAAGAATCCCTGATATGAACTTCATCTCGATATATGAATCTAAGGACAACCGACCTGAAACATGACAAAAACTATTATTATTTATTAAAAAAGCATGACTTATTTTTAAACTTTAATTTACAACTACATCTATGCCACTTCACAATAAATATATACCCATCTGTTAAACAGCAAGTGAAAAAAATACTAGAGAAAAAACTCAAATATGGGGAAATAATATATATATATTCTGTAATGTGTTAGCCAAGCTTAATAATCAGAAATGAATAGACAATACTGTTCTGTGGCTAAAATGCTTTTATTTGTGCGAGCTTTCGAGATACACTGATCTCTTCTTCCAGCGGTGATACAATGGATAAAGCCAGAGAGATTTTTACTTGGAATGTATCTGTGACTGAAGCCTAGCCCTCCCTCTGCGCAGTATGCGATTTATGACTTAAGGCATGGTTGTGCAAACTTTTCCCTGTGCGCACCCCTGCCTGCTCTCCTCGGTGCCTCGCGCCCCTCTGCTTGACCCCGGCGTCAAATGACGCGTGGGGTCATGTGACGTCACGTCGCCATGGTAACATGACCCCGCGGCGTTTTATGATGCCGAGTTACCAGGACAACGTGTCGCTGGAAGGTAGGTGTATTATAGAGGCCTCGCGCGGCGGGGGAAGAGCGCGGGACCTCTATAACTGCCATGCCCCCCCGCCAGAAAATCTACCGATACCCCTATGGGGCGCACCCCCAGTTTGCGCACCGCTGTCTTAAGGTGTTAAATGGTCCTTGAATGTTAGTGATGTAAGAGTGTGTGTGTATGTATGTGTGTAAATATAGATTTATAAAGCGCCCACAGTGTATGCAGCGTTTTACAAAAGTTGTGTGGAGTGGGAGTGTATACCAATGGTGTGAGTAATGCAGAAATGTAATAGGGTGTTGCATTACTATTAGTGTGTGTACTACTAATACTATGTGGTCCCTATTGGTCCAAACTGGACCGGTACATCAAAAGCTTTAGACACGGAGCCATATCCAGCATCCTGGACAAAGTAAGGAAACAAACGTACTGTATAATCTGGCACTAAACGAGAGGAGAGCCATAGAATCGCTAAAGGCCAACCACAACATAACAATCAAACCTACGGACAAGGGAGGAGCAATGGTCATAATGAACACCACAGACTACCTGCGGGAACCGCACAGACAACTTTCTGATGCAAAGTATTCCACCAAACTGCAGGAGGATCCAACAAAAAATATATATTAGAGAACTCAACAGGATCATTAAAACACTCCCGATCCACACAAGTTAACAAATTCTGGACCTGATAACAGCTAACCCAAAACCTGGCACATTCTACATGCTCCCTAAAATTTACAAAGAGGGTAACCCTGGGCACCCTATTATTTCTGGATCTGGCACACTTACCGAGAATATTTCTTGCTACTCCTTGAGAAAGAGCAGTTTTGCTTGAAACGCATGGGATGAGGTTCCCATGCCCATGTCCTTGTCCCAGTGTCCGTTTTATGTAGCTGAATAAAGTTTGCTATTTAATTTTCACCATCAGGTGACGTCCTGACGAAGCACTATGTGCAAAACGTGTAGAGTGTCACGTGAAGCTGCCCCTGTGGATTTTGTACCGGCGGAGGCTGTGTCAGAGAACGCGGGTCTCCCTGCTGACTGCAGTTTTTCTATGTAAGTAAACTGGGTCTGGACCCCCTTGGTATATCAGCAGTCAGCTTCCCTGGTTCTCCTACCCCTCCTTGTCCCATATTTTAGCGTTTTTTATAATCTATGTGCCTATTATTATTATACCTACCTTTTGGGGTTATTAAACTTTGTGCTTTTCAGTGCGCCATTCTGCCTGCTTGTTTTTTTCTTGTCTGTGATCTCCCTTCCAGGAGCTCACGTTTCTAGGGGTTGTGGAGTCCCCATAGGCAGACGGCAGCAAGAGAGCCGTGATACCCTTCTCCCCTCGTACCTCTCCAGACAGCACAAGCGCGGAGTGACTATGTTGCCTTCTACAGTGACTAAATGCATCCAATTTATTCTGACCCATAACTACTTCACATTTGGAAATGACACATACCTCCAGACAACCGGGGCCGCTATGTGCACTTGGATGGCGCCACAGTATGCCAATCTGTTCTGCGCAAAATTGAAAAGTGACTTTCTTTCCACCCGTCACTTGAAACCCCTTACATACCTTCGGTACATCGATGACATCCTCCTGATTTGGACCTCTGATGAACAGGACCTCATACAGTTCCATGAAAACTTCAATACGTTCCACCAGACCATCAACCCAATTCCCCGGACGAAGTATATTTCCGAGACATCACCATTACTATAAAGAACAACCAACTACAGACTTCTGTATACCGGAAACCTACAGACAGAGACAGATACTTGAGGGACAACAGCTTCCACCCCACATACACTAACCATGCAACCATCTACAATCAAGCCTTACAATAGAACTGGATATGCTCTGACACAGCAGACAGAGACCAGCGGATTAAAGCCTTGAGATCGGATTTTATAAACCGGGGATATAACCACAGAATTATAGACCAGCAATCCACAAAGCCACCAGAATACCAAGAAGTAATCTCCTTGAATACAGACAGAAAGAGACAACGACAGGGTACCTTTGGAGGTCACATATAACCCACAACTAGAAGCCCTACACAATATCGCAAGGGAACTACAACCCATTCTCCAGGAAGATACAAGGCTGCAAAAGGTCTTCCCTGAAACACCTATCAGCCTTGAGAAAGCGCTCACGCGCAAAACGGTCGTCGGCGGAGGCTGACTATACTGTAGTAACTAGCTGCGATTGTGGTTAGTGGTTTCTAAACATCACATAGACTATACCTGATCTGCTGTGAGGAGCTCGATTTAGCAAGACAAATGTAAGAGCCTGCGATTGATTTATTAGATCGGGAACACCCGGAACCACTGCCTTTATTGTATAAGCAGTGTGTGGTCTGGATGTATATCTGACCTTCTACCCAGATACCCTTTCTGATTTTTTTGTGTGCATACCTGCACCAACCAGGGGTTATTGTGTACTTATATAGCACAATTACCTACAACAACTAGGGGTTATATTACCAAACCAGCACACATTATTTTGCTGTAAGCAGATAAGCCTATAACACAATTACAGCAATTGATTTGGAAGGGAAACACCTCATTTATTTTCTGGCATTTACCCTTCAGGGGATTATAATGGAGATATGAGAGAATGCCAATATACCTATACACACATTGTTATAGGGTGAGATATACATATATGTGTGCTAGCTTGGTTATATACCAACATATATATACTAACATTAGTATCTAACACACAATTACAACCCCGGTGACAGCAGTACTTGACTGGGATATACAGTCACTTTTGTTCTCTTTTATGTACACTCATTTATTTTAAAACTATATTAATAAAGTACATTCTACATACTCTGAGTTATAGAGTGCTATCAGCTGAGTTCTTTTTCTTAGGTGTATTATCAGTATATTTCTCAGCACAGCACCATTACTTACCCACCTATCTCTTATGACAATCAGCTGAGCAGAGGTTATCATTCCCTCCCCCCCCCCCTTCCCCTATTGTATACTTCCCTGAAACACCCTTATTATCATACAGACAACTCCATAATCTTAATAAAATGATGGTGAGGAGTAAAGTATTCAACAGTACAACTGAATGCGGGACAAGACCAAGCCAGGACGCAAGATGCAAAACCTGCGCAATTCTCCACACAGCGGGCACAATACAAATACCACACAGGAATCTGGAGTACAAAATCAGAGGAAGGTTCACCTACTCCAGCAATGTCTTTTACCTCATCATGTGCATGAAATGCCGAGGGGGCTGCTGCAACATAGGTGAGATGGGACAGGGGCTAAACAAGAGAATAAATCTGCATCACCACTGCATCAAACGTGGAACAAGAGACAGTCCTGTCGGTGAACATTTCTCTGACTCTGGGCATAAGATGAACGATCTGAAGGTGGCCATACGCAAAGGTAATCTTAGAACACCAAAAGAGAGATGGTTGCATGAATAAAAATGTATGCAACTGTTCGGGAAACTTAGCGGTGGCCTAAACCGAGACCGCAGTTTCATGAGTCACTACCCTGACAGAAGAGAACTCTCTTCCCATGAGTGCTAAAAGCCATGTCTAGACATACTGCGCTATATGAATGCACACACAGCTGTCTCTTACACATACAAATGTACCATGTAATTCTATCCCTATATACTGTACCAATAGGGACCACATACAGTAGTATCTACACACACTAATAGTAATGCAACAGACTCTTAAATTTCTATACCTACCCACACCATTGGTATACAATCCCACACCACATACACACCTTTTGTAAAGCGCTTTATTCACTGTGGGCGCCCTATAAATTTATATTTACACACATACATAAAGTACATACAGTACAAACACACACACACACACTCTTACATCCTTAACATTCAGGGACTATATAACACTGTGGACGGACGTTCACAGAGGTACGCAATTAGGAGGCTTTATAATGTGAAATTATAATAAGGCTTTATTGTGCCTTTTCCTTTTTATCAGGAAAACATCCAAACAAGGGGGGGGGGGGGGACAAAGCTTCCGTTCACTTGGGAGTATTTCTAGTGAAAACACTATGCAATCAATTCAGATCTCCCTAGTCAAGCATTTCTCCCCAGCCCCAAACATAGCATGCAATAAGCAGATATAAGCAGTCTCTTAAGAATAAAAGTCTTCTCTGTTTGTAAGCTTCTCTGCTCTCCTGGAACCGCACCCATGCGTGCACAGAAAATATCAGCATCCAGGTTTTAGAAGTCTTATTTGGTCCTTGTGGTTTGGAGGGAACATCTTTACTGTCCCTGCTTCAGCTCCCTTGTCTTCAGGGTTTGTCAGCATACAGATTTAGAAGTTTTCCCTGTGTCTTGAAAGCAGCTCTGCTATCTTTTGGCAGAGCTCAAGACAAGTGTGTCTCCAAGTTCAGCTCAGGTGTCAGCTAAAGAGTTTTCACTTCCTGTTTCAAAAGACAGGCTTTATAAGCCATCTAATCAGGCAAGTGGTGTTTAGTAATTAACTACCAGAGGTTAACCACCACACTGCTGGATTAAAGGCACATTACTGAACAAAGATAAGTCCCCTGTTACAAACACCTTAAGTCATAAATCGCATACTGCACAGGGGGAGGGATAAGCTTTAGTCACAGATACATTCCAAGATGCACTGTTTTTACGTAAAAACCTCTCTTGCTTTATCCATTGTAACATCGCCGGAAGAAGAGATCAGTGTATTTTGAAAGCTCGCACAAATAAAAGCATTTAGTTAGCCACAGAACGGTATCGTCTATTAGTTTTTGATTTTATACATATACATACACATATATATAAGTGAAATCTTGTTTGTCTGTGGGTCTGCCATGCCTCTCGCTCTCACTCGCCTGTGGGGTAGGATGACGTCACGGCCAGGGCTACGCAGGCCGTGAGACTCACACCACCCTCACACCACGTGCGCCACACGCTGTTCACCGCACAAACCGTCTCACACCCTCCACCCACCCGCCCACTCGGCTCTTCTCACCCCGCGGGGGAACTACCGCCCGGGACACAGGTGAGTGCGCCGGGGACCGAGGTGAGGGGGGGGAACAAGCGCTGCCACATCACTCACTTTACACACTCGGCGGGACCTGCCGGGAGCGCCAGGGACAGGGGGGGGGAGGGAAGGAGCGCCGTGGACCAGGGTGTACCCATGGGCCGATGAGCTGTACGGGGGGGGGGTCCAGAGCTGTGCCGAGGGGGGTGTCCGGAGCTGTGCAGAGGAGGGGGGTGTTGGCGCTGTACAGTGGGGGGGGCGGAGCTGTGCAGTGGGGGGGAGCTGAGCTGTGCGGGGGGGGTCCGAGCTGTGCAGGAGGGGGGCGGAGCTATGCAGCGGGGGGAACAGATTCAGGTGAACAGGGGAGAAAGAGAAAGGTGGGGAGACAGAGAAGGGAATGGGGAGAAAGAGAGAGAGGGGGAGCGTGAAAATTAAATCCTGGGCAATGCCGGGTATATCAGCTAGTATATAAATATAAATATATATATATACAGTGGTCGACAAATCACCAAAAAAATCTACTCGCCACCTAATACCACATGTGTGCTGCTTGTGGAGGGTTTTTGTCACTTTTTTTACTCACCATAACTTAACTAAGTATGGTAAACCCCATCCTCATTGCTTCAGCTTTGCATATCCAGTGTAACCAACCCCACACTGATGAGACCCATTAAGGTTGAAACAGCTGTCTGTTGGTGGGTATACTGGCGATGCATCTTAACCCTGCCTGTGCTTAAAGCTGTGACCATGCAGCAAGCTTAAGCCTATAGGGAACCATGTTTAAAATGGTTTTGAAGCAAAAAGTGGCACTGTGTGCTCATTTGCATGTCATTTCCCAGAATCCCTTGCTGCAGTGGAAGTGATGTGTGCTGGGTGATAATGGTGAAAGGCGGGGTTTATTTATTTTATTTATTTATAAAATATTTTACCAGGAAGTAATACATTGAGAGTTACCTCTCGTTTTCAAGTATGTCCTGGGCACAGAGTAAAACAAATAGTACATGATTAGTAGTACAGTTACATAAATGAACAGGGTATACATTATATACAAGACATTGCGTGCACAGTTAAAGAAAATATATATTATGAGCGTATGAAACAGTTACAGACCAGGTTAAAATGTGAGACAGCCTTAGATTTGAAAGAACTTAAACTGGTGGTGGATGTGAGAGTCTCTGGTAGGTTGTTCCAGTTTTGGGGTGCACGGAAGGAGAAGGAGGAACGTCCGGATACTTTGTTGAGCCTTGGGACCATGAATAGTCTTTTGGAGTCTGATCTCAGGTGATAAGTGCTGCAGGTGGTAGGGGTGAGGAGCTTGTTCAGGTAGCTGGGTAGCTTGCCCATGAAGAATTTAAAGGCAAGACAGGAAAGGTGAACTTTGCGCCTAGTCTCTAGTGATGACCAATCTAGTTCTTTGAGCATTTCGCAGTGATGTGTGTTGTAGTTGCATTGGAGAACAAAACGACAAATTGAATTGTAGAGGGTGTCAAGTTTGCTAAGGTGGGTTTGAGGAGCCGAGCCATATACTATGTCTCCATAGTCAATAATTGGCATTAGCATCTGCTGTGCGATACGCTTTCTGACCAGGAGACTTAGGGAGGATTTGTTCCTGTAGAGTACCCCTAGTTTGGCATAGGTCTTGGTTGTCAGGGTATCAATGTGCATCCCGAATGTTAAGTGGGAGTCAAACCATAAGCCCAGGTATTTAAAACTAGTGACAGGTGTTAGGGTGGTGTTAGCGTTGGTTCTAATCAGGAGCTCAGTCACTGGAAGCTTTACAAATTTAGTCTTGGTCCCAAATACCATTGTTACAGTCTTGTCAGTGTTTAAAAACAGTTTGTTTTGGGAAATCCAGTTTTCGAGTCTCAAAAAGTCAGACTGAAGTATGTGTTGAAGGTCAGAGAGGCTATGGCTGTGTGCATATAGGATTGTGTCATCTGCATACATGTGTATTGAGGCTTGCTTACAAGCTGTGGGAAGATCATTAATGAACACTGAGATTCGTGTGCTGGAGAGGATGTGGACAAAAGGGCGACATGCCCCACATATGGTGGACATGTCCGGAGATACAGCGGTTCTGGACCAGAGTTTAAAGGCTGCTGGATGAAACCCTGGGCCTAGAGGTTCCCCTGGACCCTCTGACGTACGTGCTGCGCAAACCAATAGAGGATCTCCCAGCCCCCGCGGCCAGGCTGACTTCTGCCATACTTACAGCGGCAAGATGCTCGGTGGCGGCGGCCTGGAAGCAACTAAAAGCGCCCTCAAGAAGGACTGTGGTCAACAGAGTAAATATAGTAATGAATATGGAAAAACTAACAGCCATGTTAAAACAGAAAATGCCACAATTCTATAATACCTGGGAGCCCTGGACAGGTTCCTGAACCCCACCCCCCGGCTAGGTCCCATCGACAAAGAGCCTACGCGCTAAGGAGGCGGAGAGAAAGAGAGGGGTCACCTTCCCCCCCCCTCCTTCTCCCTCTCCTGTCGTTCCCATCTATCGACCCCCCCTGAGTCTCCCCCCCTGCTTTCCTTACCAAAAAATCAACAAAAGAATTTATTGAGACTATGCGCCCACATTACAATCAAGACTCACTATACTCAGATCGTTATGTATCACACTGATTGTACCCTCTGTATGTAATTTCTGTATATGTCTCTAATAAAGGGAAAAAAGTTTAAAAAAAATAAAAAATGACATTAAAAAACAGTTTGTTTTGGGAAATCCAGTTTTCGAGTCTCAAAAAGTCAGACTGAAGTATGTGTTGAAGGTCAGAGAGGCTATGACTGTGTGCATATAGGATTGTGTCATCTGCATACATGTGTATTGAGGCTTCCTTACAAGCTGTGGGAAGATCATTAATGAACACTGAGAAGAGTAGGGGCCCCAGAACAGAGCCTTGCGGGACACCACAGGTGATATCCAGGGGGTTGGAGTTAGAGCCTGAGATGGACACATGTTGGGATCTTCCTGATAGGGTTGCAGACCTGCCAAAGACATGCAAATGAGCATACAGTTATATTTCCATTTGCTATATGCTTTGCTGTGGATGGTTTTTGTCACTTTTTTTACTCACCATAACTTAACTAAGTATGGTAAACCCCATCCTCATTGCTTCAGCTTTGCATAGCCAGTGTAACCAACCCCACACTGATGAGACCCATTAAGGTCGAAACAGCTGTCTGTGGGTGTAAGGTCAGGGGTTGAAAAGTAAATGTGTCTCATCAGCATAGAAGTGATATTTGAACCCAAGAGATGTGATTTGGTCACTAGAGAGAGTGTAAAGAGAAAAGAGAAGATGTCCCAGGACAGAGCCCTGGGGTATGCCCACAGATAGATCGATAGAGACACAAAGTATTATGGGAGAGGTAAGAGGAGATCCAGAATAGATCTTTGTTATGGATACAAAGAGTATGCAGAATGTGAAGGAGAAGAGGGTGGTCCACAGTATCAAATGCTGCAGAGCTTGAGTAATATGAGCAGTGTATTGACCTTTCTCTTTGGCAGCATGGAGGTCATTAGTTATTTTAGTGAGGGCTGTTTCAGTGGAGTGAGCAGTGCGGAAGCCAGATTGTAGAGGGTCTAGGACAGAATAGGAGGTGAGAAAATGGAGCAAGCGAGAGAATACAAGATGTTCAAGGAGTTTAGAGGCAAAAGGCAGGAGGGAGACAGGACGATAGTTAGGGAGACAGGTAGGGTTAAGCTTGCTGTTTTTGACTAATTGTATAACTGTTTGAAAGAGGAAGATAAGGTACCAGAGTAGAGGGAGGAGTTAAAAATGTGTTTTAGGAGACGGGAGGGAATGGAGTCAAGAGGGCATGTGGTAGAGGCAGAAGAGATCAGCAATGACACATCTTCCTCTGTGACAGCGGAAAAAGAGTCAAGGAAGGCAGGAGGAGAGTTAGGAAGAGGTGTAGGATGGGAGGGGGATATAGAGGGGATGTCCTGACGTATGAATTCTACCCTTTCCTTGAAATAGTCAGCAAAGTCCTGAGGTGAGATGAAGGAAGAAAAACAAGCAGCAAAGGGTGGTCTGAGTAGGGCGTCAAAGACAGAGAAGAGCCAGAGTGCGTTAGACTTGTGCTGTTGATTAGTGAAGAAAGAGCAGGGGACGAGGTGTGTGTGTGTGCGTGTGTGTATGTGTGAAGATGGTGGGTGCTGCAGAGAATGTGTGTGTATAGAGTGGGCTGCAGTGTGTGTATAGAAGGGGGGCTGTAGTGTGTGTGTGTGTGTGTGTGTGTGTGTGTATATATATATATAGAGGCGTGTTAGGAAGGAGAGTTTAGGGGTTAAAAGTGTGGAAGTTGGGGGTAGAGGCAAAAGTGTGTAAGCGGAAGCAAATAGGGGAGAGCAGAGTAGCTGTGGCCCAAAGTTGAAGTCATTACAAAGCATAAATCTGTAATGTTTACAGATTGCATTTGCAGTGTATGAATAGAAAATGTATGCCTTTTCACTGCTGCCAAAAGTGTGCTGCATTAGGCAGTGCAAGGGAGTGTTAAGAGGTTACAGCAGGAGTTTGAAGATGGGATAGCCAGGAGAGGAAGGTGTGATAAGTTTGTTCAAACAAGTATTGGGAGAAACTGTGGTATATTAAAGTGGGGGGCAGGGGTTAAGGGTGTAGGCCAGGGGTGCGCAAAGTTCAACCCTACAGCATCAAATGACGCCGCAGAGTCATATGATGTCACACCACGTGACCCGCCTCGTCATTTGACGCCGCGTCTCCATGGCAATGGATGTCAAATGACGTGGACTGCGTGGACTGAAGCCGGGTAAGTAAATTACATAGGCCACGCGCTCTCAGCGTGAGGCATCTGTAAACGCCTCACCCCCCAAAAAAAATATTCTTGCGCCCCCCCCCCCAGTTTGCGTGTAGGCTAACAAATGTAGAATATTAGTGTGGAGAAGTAATCTCCCCATAAACTGTCTAATATGAGATGAAGCTGCTGAAGGATCCAGACTGCAATCCGCCTCTTGTCTAACTCCTATAAACTTTATATTCACTTAAAGATGTGAACTCTTTTAGTGCTTTGCCTAACCCTTGCTACGTTTCCCCACCACTCCTCTCACATTTTCATTCTTGCCAAGTGCTGCTACACTGCAAACATGCGTAATTTCCTCTGTTGCTATACAGTTACAAAACGAATCCATGCCCTCATTGTATTGTATTGTATTGTATGTCTTTATTTATATAGCGCCATTAGTGTACATAGCGCTTCACAGTAGTAATACATGTGGTAATCAAATAAATAACAGATAATATAAATAACAGATCATGGGAAGTGCTTTAGACATAAAAGTAACATTTCGGAAGAGGAGTCCCTGCCCCGAGGAGCTTACAGTCTAATTGGTAGGTAGAACGTACAGAGACAGTAGGAGGGAGTTCTGGTAAGTGCGTCTGCAGGGGGCCAAGCTTTATGTATCGTGTTCAGAATATCCACAGTGCTATTCATATGCTTCTTTAAGCAAGTGTGTCTTAAGGTCGGTCTTAAAGGTGGATAGAGAGGGTGCTAGTCGGGTACTGAGGGGAAGGGCATTCCAGAGGTGTGGGGCAGTCAGTGAAAAAGGTTTAAGGCGGGAGAGGGCTTTAGATACAAAGGGGGTAGAAAGAAGACATCCTTGAGAAGAACGCAAGAGTCTGGATGGTGCATACCGAGAAATTAGGGATGAGATGTAAGGAGGGGCAAAAGAATGTAAAGCTTTAAAAGTGAGGAGAAGAATGGAGTGTGAGATGCGGGATTTGATCAGAAACCAGGAGAGGGATTTCATGAGGGGAGATGCTGAGACAGATCTAGGAAAGAGTAGAGTGATTCTGGCAGCAGCATTTAGGATAGATTGTAAGGGAGACAGGTGAGAGGCAGGAAGGCCAGACAGCAGGAGGTTACAGTAATCAAGACGGAGAGAATGAGGGCCTGAGTCAGAGTTTTAGCAGTCGAACAACAGAGGAAAGGGCGTATCTTAGTTATATTGCGGAGGAAAAAGCGACACGTTTTAGAAATGTTTTGAATGTGAGGGGCGAATGTGAGAGAGCAGTCGAGTGTGACCCCTAGGCAGCGTGCTTGGGCTACTGGGTGAATGATTGTAGTTCCAACAGTAATGTGGAAGGAGATAGTAGGGCCAGGTTTGGGAGGAAGTATGAGGAGCTCTGTTTTAGCCATGTTGAGTTTAAGGCGTCGGAGGGCCATCCAGGATGATATAGCAGAGAGACATTCAGAAACTTTGGTTTGTACAGCAGGTGTAAGGTCAGGTGTTGAAAAGTATATTTGTGTGTCGTCGGCATAGAGGTGATATTTAAACCCAAAAGATGTTATTAGGTCACCTAGAGAGAGTGTGTACAGAGAAAAGAGAAGAGGTCCCAGGACAGAGCCCTGGGGTACCCCCACAGAGAGATCAATAGAGGAGGAGGAGGTGTTAGCAGAAGAGACACTAAAAGTACGATGGGAGAGGTAGGATGAGATCCAGGATAGAGCTTTGTTCCGAATACCTAGAGTATGGAGAATGTGGAGGAGAAGAGGGTGGTCCACTGTGTCAAATGCTGCAGAGAGGTCGAGTAATATGAGCAGAGTGTAATGACCTCTGTCTTTGGCAGCATGGAGGTCGTCAGTTATTTTAGTGAGGGCTGTTTCCGTGGAGTGAGCAGTGCTAAGCCAGATTGTAGAGGGTCTAGGAGAGAATAGGTGTTGAGAAAATGGAGCAAGCGAGAGAATACAAGACGTTCAAGGAGTTTAGAGGCAAAAGGCAGGAGGGAGACAGGTCGATAGTTAGAAAGACAGGTAGAGTCAAGCTTGCTGTTTTTGAGTAATGGTATGACTGTTGCATGTTTGAAGGAGGATGGAATGGTTCCAGAGCAGAGAGAGGAGTTAAAAATGTGTGTAAGCGTAGGGATTATAGTAGGAGCTAGAGGTTTTAGGAGATGGGAGGGAATGGGGTCAAGAGGGCAAGTGGTAGAGGGAGAAGAGGCGATCAACAGTGACACATCCTCCTCTGAGACAGTGGAAAAAGAGTCAAGGAAGGCAGGAGGAGAGTTAGGAAGAGGTGTAGGATGAGGGGAAGAAACAGAGGGGATGTTCTGCCGTATGGATTCCACCTTTTCCTTAAAATAGTCAGCAAAGTCCTGAGCGGAGATGGAGGAAGGAGAGGCAGCTGAGGGTGGTTTGAGTAGAGTATCAAAGACAGAGAACAGTCGGCGTGGGTTAGACTTGTGCATGTTGATTAGTACAGAAAAGTAGGCTTGTTTAGCTTGCGAGAGGGCAGAGTTGAAACAGGATAGCATAAATTTGTAGTGAAGGAAGTCTGCGAGAGTGTGAGACTTCCTCCAGAGGCGTTCGGAGGAACGAGTGGAGGAACGCAGCATGCGTATGTGGGAATTTAGCCAGGGTCTATGGTTAGAAGGGCGAGGGCGGCAGAGAGAAAGCGGGGCATATAGATCAAGAGAGGAGGACAAGACAGAGTTGTAGTTCCTGACCAGGTTGTCGGGGTCTGTAGCAGAGCTGAGAGAGGAGAGGGAGGAGCGTAAAATGGACTCAAAGTCAGGTAAGTGAATAGAGCTCATCCTTTCCCATCTCATGTGCTGTCAAAAAGTAGGGGAGCCCCTGCTGCTGCCTCATGTAAGTAATGAATGAACGGTGCTTTGGGTATGCATACAGTGGAGAATGAATCTCATGTGCTGCAAGTATCCTACTAGGGTATGTCATCAGCCCAATAACACTATCTAATGAAAATTCTGCTGATGCAGACTTCTCATTATTTGCAAGATCTATCTCTGCTTTTACCCTCCTAAACTCAATTCTGCATTATCTATAAAATTGTATATATATTGTAAGGATACATCTGTGCAAGCTGCCCCTTGGCTGATTCCTCTCCAGTGTGTGTGTGCTGCTGGTAAAGAGACAATGACTAAAAGAAGAGCCAGAGGCCCCTGTGGCACAGACAGGGACACATGACATTACAGCCAATCAGTGCAAAGGATCAGAGGCGGGGGCACCAAGGGAATGCTTGGAAGAAAGAAGGAAGAGAGCACGAAGAGAGAAGAACTGCATCGAGAGGGAGTGGCTCAGGGGAGCCTGGTTCAATTTCCGGAGGGCTCCTTGTGACCTTGGGCAAGTCACTTTATCTCCCTGTGCCTCAGGCACCAAAAACATAGATTGTAAGCTCCACGGGGCAGGGACCTGTGCCTGCAAAATGTCTCTGTGCAGCGCTATGTAAAACTAGCAGCGCTATACAAGAACATGCTATTATTATTATAGACTCTGAGAGAGAACAGTCCCGTCTCAGAAGGAGCTGCCGGTTGATTTGAGAGTGCTCTTAGGACCAGGTCGTGAGCAGAGCTGGGTAACGAGGTCACAGACAGGTTCTCCAAGTGAAGCTGAGAACGGACAAGCTGGCTACCAGACTAAGGGGATGTTCACTAAACACAAAGGTAACCGAAGTCTTTGCGAAGACAGTAACATACACTTTCATAGGAGCTCTAACGTTATGCCGGCACTCACGCTTGGGTCCCTTTTAGCCTGGAGTCAAGGGGACTTGGGTGAGAAACAGATATACAACAAACGCAGCAAATTATGTGATATGTATTGTGACTGTATATGTATGATCGCCCGTTTGGGGATCAGATATAGATTTCAAGATAAATAAAAAAAATGTTCAACAGTAATGCTGTTACATAATGAAAGATCTTTTAAGCATATCACCCAGATTTCAAGGTTCCGGCACTGGTCACAGTCCCTCGGGTTGGCATGCACGACTATCGGAAGAACTGTGCGGGCTGTTTGAATTCTCCACGCTGGAAAAAAAGGATGGCCGCCAAACACAGTGTACACACTATGCGCCTCACTCAGGGGAATGCCCGCAATCGGGGCTCACAATGGGCACAAAAGGAACTCTGAAATTACTCAGGAAAGTGATCCTTCTCTAACTCTGCGTTAGTTCAAGTGTGGCCCTGGAAGGTCTCTGATAAAATTCTAAGGATCAGGGATCTGATGTCCCACAATGACCTACGCATTTGGTGGAGCCAGTCCACTTCATCGGGGGTATGTCTTCCTATCGCATAGTATGAACATATACAGTGTAAGGAATCGGGGAACATGTCCCCTGTGGCGTGTTCCCTCCTTGCCTCCTGCTGCACAGCATCCCGTTGCAAGAGATCTAAGAACGCATCCCCCACAGCGTGCTTCCTCCTTGCCCCCTGATGTACAGCCTCCCGTGCACCTTACAGAGCGCGCCCGCCCGCCCACGGAGGGCTTTCAAGGTTCCCATGGAGCTTGGCTCCGCCCCTCAACTTGTGCCGCGCGGCGCACAAACGTGACATGTGTGCACCATTCCCCAGCTTCGCGTCAACGCTAATATCTCCCTCACCTGTCTCCTGCTTCTCACAGCCTAACCGTGCCTCCGCTGGGGCCGATCCTCCGCTCCACCCCCTTCTCTCATTGGACTCCTGTTTCTATATATGCTCAGCTCTGTCACTTCCTCTTTGGCTGAGCATAGTTATTGGTAGCCTTGTGTTCCCACGTCTCTGTCTCTGCCTTGTTCTCTTTGCGTTATTTACCTTGTTGCTGCTTGCCTCCCTGTGTACCGACCCGGCTAGACTTTGGGCCCTGCTCTGGATTACCGACCCCGGTTTGCCTCAGACCTTCCGACCTTCTCCATCCCTGACCACGACAAACGAACAATCTACTTCTCTACTGGCTCCAATCCTTGACCACGGCACCTCGGACTCTGACTACCCTCCCGGCACCTATCTACGACCTCGGCAAGGATCAAGACTAACCCACTCTCTCCAACCCAGACCCGGCAATCTTGACTATCCACCCTCAAGGCATGCCTCCGCTGCTGTGGGTGCGCAGTTCTATACTTTCCCACCTCAGTACCGGGGTCCCGCCTTCTCGTGGTGAGCGCAAGCGTTACATACAGCACTCGAGTGAGTCTGATTGGTTAAAGGTATACACCAGGTGAATTCAATACCAAGCCGAAGCAATCTGAATGTGCACACACATTCTGAATAATCCCTGTACATGGCACTAGATCACTCAAATACTTCTTAATGTTACACAATATAACATAATAACTGTGTTAATAACTTTGTTTTAGTGGGCATTGAGGTTTTGAACTCTTTTTTTTTTGTTTTGAGTCTGGTGATACATATTATGAAGTTATGTATTCTTCTTTGTTTATTTTTAATAGCCTTTGAGTTAGTTATTATGTTACAGTATATTGAGTTTGGACACTGTGTACAACGATCATCTTTTTTTCCCGCGTGGAGAATGCAAACAGCCCTCTCAGTTGTTCTGATACCGGCGACTAGTTGTGCAAGACGCCGAGCTGAGGGACTCTGACCAGCGCCGGAGCCTTGAAATCTGGGTGACATGCTTAAAAGATCTTTTTTTTTCTATAAGGCATTACTGTTTAGTAGTTTTTATTTGCTTTTAATAGTAAGACTTTAATACGCTACGTTTGTCTCTGTGCTTCTCTTCTCTTTTCTCTCTATTGCACCTACTGTACTGTATAGACGAGACCACGACTATTCTAAAGCTTGCCTTAAACTAGCCCGGTTACATTCTGGGTATGTGCTGGGCTAGTTTAAGGCAAGTTTAAGGCATGTATTCAGAATGTACCTGGGTGAACCTGGGTCTTTTTGGCGATTGCCACTGGTTTGTGTTAGAATAGTCGCAGTCTCTGCTGTAGGTAGTGAGCCACCTGAAAACAGGTGCGGGACTTTCTATCTACAGATTATTACAATTTAGCTGGCAGGCTTGTGGGAAAGATTATCCGTTACATTGACACTTACTTTGACACAAACACAATTGAACTTGATCTGGACACTTTTTATTATGTATTTTCCTACAAAAGATTATTTTCATAAATCATATGGACACATTTTTTGGTGTATAGACCTTTCAGGGCTAGGGATTTATTTTTCTTTATATAGAAGCACTTATATTATTGTACTTTATATATTGTTTGAGGATTAGTATTCACTGAGTGCACTAGGAACTTTTTTCAAATATATATTATAGATATCTGTGCTAGAAGTGGTTTTTTCTATAAGTACGTTCTGTTTACAAAAGGCCCATTCTCAGTTAGTGGGATCACAGTTTATAACAGGGAGTAGGACTTGGGTCCCCACCTTAGCATATAGACATCAGTCTAAAGGAACAAGGAGGGTTACATTGGAGGTGCTGCTGAGTTTGTTATATGAGTTTGTGTGAGAATACACAGACCCTCCCCAAAATTTATAAAATGGTCTGACAACGGCACAGCAAAATCCTATTATACCGTACTAGCCGTTCTGGAAATGTCAAGAATGTTCAAGAAGAAATCTACCTCCTAACACACCCTTGCAGTAAAAATCAGTTGTTACGTCACCATGACGGTGGCCATTTTGAATGATCGGTGTAACGTGGAAGGCCTAGACCGTAATAAAGCTTTTCTAGTCACAGGGATCCCTGAATCTGTTGATGAGGCCATCACTGTTAAAATGCTAACTGCACTAACAATTTGGGGACGAGAATAAATTAATGGTAAATTATTCAGAAACAGCACCAAAGATATATTTGTGTTTTGTGAATGCTCTGAGACCCTTGATGTTACAGCACTGGCAGTGTTCAGATCTTGAGAAGCGGAAGAGGGTTGCTGAAGGTTGATGGGGCCCTGCTTTAGACACAGTGAGGGTGTTTATCCTGAGATCCACCGAGGCAACAGTTAACAATTACTTAGATGTCCTCGATAGTGCTTATGAGAGTGCTTAATGAAAGTGCAGAGGATCTGTATTATAAATTTAAGAAATCCCTTCAAAATAATGGGGACAAGTTTTCAGAGTATCTTCATCAGATTGAGAAGTTGTTGTACCAGGTGGTGCCGATAGGAAAAATTGGGGGATCACAAGCAGACATGGCACGGTTGGAACAAAATCGATAAAGGTGCCTGTAGACGGACATTCACAGAGGTACACAATTGGAGACTTTTATAAGGTGAAATTATAATAAGGCTTTATTGTGCCTTTTCCTTTTCATCAGGAAATCCATCCAAACCCAGGGGGGGGGGGGAACAAAGCTTCTATTCACTTGGGAGTATTTCTAGTGAAACACTATGCAATTAATTCACATCTACCTTAGTCAAGCATTTCTCCCAGCCCCAAACACATAGCATGAAATAAGCAGATATAGGAAGTCTCTTAAGAATGAAAGTCTTATCTATTTCTTGGAGGGAAAATCTTCTCAGTTCCTGGTTCAGCTCCCTTCACTCAGGGTGTGTCAGCTTCAGGTTTAGTAGTTTTCCCTGTGTCTTGTAAGCAGCTCTGCTGTTTCTTCTGGCAGGGCTCAAGACTGTTGTGTCTCCAAAGGTCAGCTCACAAGTGAGCTAAGGAGTCACTTCCTGTCTCAACAGACAGGCTTTTGTAAGCAATCTAAATCAGGCAGGTGGTGTTTATTAATTGACTACCAGCAGTTAACCACCACACTGCTAGATTAAAGGCACATTACTTGAACAGGGATTACTCCCCTGTTACATACCTCCCCTGTTTGTGGGAAGCTTGGGCTTGCCACGGCCAAAGCCCATCCTTCCACTCTCATTCTAGATATCTCTGTGACTTGAATGAGAGTGGATGGAGGAAGAGAACCCTCGGTCCTGCTGGGATTGGAGCCCTTTCTCCAGTTTATTCGTGACCCCTCCTGAAGGTGCTTGAGATCTTTGTCTTGTCTTGTATTACTAAGTGCCAGCAGCTTTTGCACACGTACTGGATTTGTCACTTGTATTATTATATCAAGAGCACTCTATTTAACTCTAGGCTCACTGGTAAAATAGATTTAGATCACATTTTCTCCTCTTCTGACCAAATGACTACCACTGAGTCTAACACAAAAGATTTTAATCCCATGCTGAATCAATTAGAAAAACACACCGGTGAAACCAAACAATGGTGGGATGCGATCGCGTTTGAAAAAATGCCCACTACAGACTTCAATAACAAACCGTTCCTAAAGGAATGAAGTGTTCATTTGAATTAATAAGATTATTAATCTCTCATAGACGACAGTCATTCCAGAAACTAGATCAAGTGATCTTGGCTAACAAAGACAAACTAGAACCATTTAAAAAGAGAATAAAAAACTACACGCCTTGGAACACAAAGTGAAAGAAGATTAGATGGAAAAAGGTATTAAGCAAAAAAAAGTTTTCAGAACAAAGCAGATGATACTGGCAAAAAAACAATCAAAGAGAATTTTATCAATAGCAAACAATATGAAAATAGAAATAACCGTCCTGCTCCTAGAAATGAAGATTTTAACCGACCAAGGCAGTCATCTGCCAGCCCATATGGTCATGCCATCCCACCTTCTAAAAAGAATGGAGCCCATTGGGATTAACACACCAGGGGGTCCCTGCAGTCCCATTCAAGCTGAATGGGACTGCAGGGACCCCTGCTGTGTTAATCCGATGGGTCATTAAGAATCTCACAGAAATGTTGAGGCAATGTTGAGGCATTTACTGTGAGACTGCACCAGAATCTCCAAGGCAAGAGATCTAATACTCGTGGCTGCATCTGTACAGTACTAGACATATTCACACTAATAAACCAAGTAAAGGTTACTACACGTGATCCACCACATGTCGGCACAGTAAAAGCAATAATACGTTTAAATCTAACTATACATTAAAAATACTGTATATAACATCACCACTTTCATCAGTTGTAAAAGTTAATTTGTCATGTACATTTTACAATGTGCTGTTCAGTACTTGGGCAAATCCCTTCAAAGGAGAATATATGAACACATTTATATCAAAAAAGGGTTGACCACTCATAGTGTTTCACATAACTTTTTATTACACTACAATCAGAACCCAACTGGATCAGTCTGTCAAGCCATTGAGCCCCCCCCCCCCATACCACTGGATGGGAGGAAACAGACAATCAAATTGCCAGGTGAGAGGATTTATGAGTTAAAGACCCTCTCTCCCAACGGAATGGCCGTTTGATCGCAATCAAAATGCCGCCACACCGCTGGACATTTCGTGCGATATCCGCTCCCGCGCCCAACCACCCGCTGTTTGCTTCGCGTCCGACCCAACTAGCCAAGCCAGGAATACCGCTATGACAACTGCATGTCCCGCGAGACATTTAAAGATGGAATGTCGGAGTGTGACAGCCTGTCTAGGCACTGTAGCAGTCCTGCGCTGGACATTTAAACATGCAGTTGTTGGAGTGGTCAGTCAGGCAAGGCAGACCTGGCTTGTCGGGCCAGGCGTCCAATGGACAGCAATCGAGCGCAGGAACAGAAATCATGACAAAATGTCCAGCGGTGAAATGACCTGACAGCAAAGTGTCCCAGCGGTTGAACGTTGGCGGCCTTTTGGTCGCGGCCAAACACACTAGACCACTCTCCCAACGCGTTAAACAGATTTAGACTTGGGTGCTTTTCTCATGGATAATTAGGTGTTGTTGTGGCCTTTTAGCTTGTTTGCCCGTCTCCTCTCTTTCCATCGAGGTTATTTGTGCATTAGTATCTATATGACCATTTGTAATGGACACTATAACGATATTAGCATGTCTTATTTTCATCTCTATCACCCATACATTGACATGAATTCTATGAAAACTTCTTATAGAATAATTTTATATCAGTATATATATTATTATTCTCCCTTCAGAACATTTTCTTGGACAGTGGTCTACTACAGGCATACCCCGGTTTAAGGACACTCACTTTAAGTACACTCGCGAGTAAGGACATATCGCCCAATAGGCAAACGGCAGCTCACGCATGCGTCTGTCAGCACGTCCTGAACAGCAATACCGACTCCCTACCTGTACCGAAGCTGTGCGCAAGCAGGGAGACGACAGAGCCTGTTATAAATGTGTTATTTATGTACGTATATGACGATTGCAGTACAGTTCATGCATCGATAAGGGGAAAAAAGGTAGTGCTTCACTTTAAGTACATTTTCGCTTTACATACATGCTCCGGTCCCATTGCGTACGTTAATGCGGGGTATGCCTGTACTGACTATTTATTGTCATTTGAATCTTATACTTTATTCATTCTACATAGAAATCAGACACACACTTTTCTCAAGTTTATTATATGCCACACTTAGCACCACATATCACCTTATTTTGTGTATGTCATGTTGCCACTGTTTGTCAAACGATACTGGCTTTGGTCAGCTTTTAATGGCACTACTCACAAAAGCATATGCTTTATTTAACCTTCAGGGATTTCTCACATTTTTCACTAGTCCATGGGACTATAATTACATATATTCAGTGTAGGTACCCTCAAAATGTGGTTATTGTAAGGGCCAGATACTCTTGTTGGTCGGCAAGGAACAGAGAGGTACTCACGATCGGTAAGTACCCCAGAAGCCTCTGGGGACTGCCCTTTCACCCATATCACCTGCTGCATTACAGCCTATAGGGCTTACAGCTTCTCCTGCTGCAAAGGGGATACATTGTTGCACGCTAGAGTAGGAGTTGGGACACAGAGAGGGAAGGGTTTATATGTGCAGGGAGGCAAGTAGCCTCTGCACTAGGCCAGAAGTCTCCCCTTAGGCCCCAGCTAGGCCCTACTCACCCTCATCTTGTGGCTGCTACAGGGACGCCCCCTTGGATAGAGACAGGGTCCTGAAGAGCAACTAAAGTGAAGGTACAGCCAGAAAGAATATCCTGGCTACTATGTTTGAAGGTGGATCATCCTCTGTAGTACCAGAGGCAGAGACTGTTCAGTGGTGGATCACTCCATACGGGAGCCATCCATCACAGAGGTGGATGCGACGCGGGATCGTCCTTCAGGAAAGAGATCCCAAGTACTGATCATCTGCGAGCCCGGGTGTGGACACATCCGGCAGGTACAGTCAAGTCACCAAGTGCACCAACTATACACCTCATCTTAGTGGGCAGCGCTGTTTCACACTTGGGTGGGGTTGTAGGACTCTTGGGACACTTGGGTAGATGGTGGTGGGGTTACGGCCCAGTGAGGCTCAGTGTCATAGGGGAAAACTATTGTGATGTGTTGAAGTTGTTGTTATACTTATCTGCATATAGTAAACTCTTTTACCTATACACTGTTGTATGTGGTTACTGTATGTGGGTCCTGTGTCAGGGGTTATTCTACACTTAGAATCCTGCACAAATGGAGGCGCTGTTTATGTGAGTACGTTCCAGGATACACCCCAGGTTCTCATCAGCAGAGGTTCAGGCCTCCTGTGAGCCTGACAGGTAATGCACCACACCTGGTAATGCACGTAGATTTCCCCACAAGGTCCCCATCTGCGATTGGGGAGGGGGAGGGTGGAAACTGTGTTACATATACATACATACTGTACATACATACATACATACATACATATATATCCACACCATTAGTATACACTCCCACACACACACCTTTGTAACGCGATGTATACACTGTGGGCGCTTTATTTATATTTACACACACACACATCACTAACATTCAGGGACCATATAACACCTTAAGTCATAAATCGCATACTGCACAGGGGAGATATATATATATATATATATATATATATATATATATATATATATATATATATATATATATAGATAGATAGATATATATATAGATAGATATATATATATATATATGTATATACACACACATATACATACACAAACACACACACACACTAGCTGATATACTCAGGATTTAATTTTCCCGCTCCCCCCTCTCTCTACGATCCCCTTCCCCTTTCTCCCCCCCCCTCTCTGTTTCTCCCCCGTTCATTGCAATCTGGACCCCTCCCTGCACATGAATGCGGCCCCCCCCATTGACAGCTGTGGTCCCCCCCCCCCTTCACAGCTCCACCCTCCCCCCCGTTTACAGCTCCGGTCCCCCCCCCCGCTGTTCACAGCTCCGGTCCCCCCCCCCCCGCCTTCATAGCGCCCCCCCCCCTCCCTTTTACATCTGTGATTTCCACTCCCTTTCACAGGTTCGTTTCCCCCCCCGTTGACAAATCCGTCCGTCCCGTTCACAGCTCCGTTCCCCTCCCCTTCACAGCTGCGCTCCCCCCCCGCATTCACATCTCCGATTCCCCCGTGTTCACATCTCCGATTTGCCCCACCTTCACAGCTCCGATATCCCCCCCACCCGGTAACGCCCCCCCACTTAACATCTCCAATTCCCCCCCCCCCCACCCCCTTCATAGCTCAGCGGCGGTGGCTCACTGGGGGGGGCGGCCGGGAGGGGTTACTGAGAGGGGGCGGCGGCGCGCTGCGGGGCGGCCAGGGGGGTTTCTCTGCGCCAGCTGAGTTTGGGTGCGGTGTGTGACGGGGGTGGGTGGCGGCAGATGACTTACTGTGGGGTGGGTTGTTACTTGGCAGCTGTCCGCTGCGGTGGCGGGCGGGAGGGTTGCGCGGCGGCTGGCTGTGGTTCCCCCCCGCCCCAGCTCCGAACATGCATGACGTCACCCTGTCTTGCCCTCAGAGACAGCGAGAGCCAATGAAAGCCAAGTCTCGCCCCGTAGTCAGGCAATGGGAGCCAATGAGAGCCAAGGCCCGCTCCACAGTCAGCCAATGAGAGAGCTTGACAGATAATGACAGCCAATGAGATCGCACACAAACCCACAGACAAACATATTTTGAGTTTAATATATAGATATATATCCCATATTTATATATATATATATATATATATATATATATATATATATATATATATATATATATATATATATATATATATATATATCTGTACCATGTTAGCCGAGCTTAATAATCAAAAACTTATAGACGATACCGTTCTGTGGCTAACAAAATGCTTTTATTTGTGCGAGCTTTCGAGATACATTGATCTCTTCTGGTGGTGTTACAATGGATAACGCAAGAAAGGTTTTTACTTAAAAACAGTGTCTCTTGGAATGTATCAGACTGAATGAAGCCTATCCCTCCCCCTGTGCACCTGTGCAGCATGCGATTTATGACTTAAGGTGTTAAATGGTCCTTGAATGTTAGTGGGGGTGTGTGTGTATGTAAATATAAATTTACAAAGCGCTCACAGTGTATACACGCGTTACAAAGGTTTGTGTGGAAGTGTATACCAATGGTGTGGGTATACATATACATTACATAAAAACATGCATACGCACACATATTGTACTTCTTGGACCATCTGTCTATTGGAGCACAATAAATCCAGCCTTTTCTTCAGAAGTCCTACAGTTATTAAGGGATCTGCACTGTCAGTTGTGTGCCCCACATGTTAAAATGTCCACCAGCAATAAACATGTCAAATGGTCAATCAATATTGGGAATGTTATGGTGAAGCAGCTGTATTTTGGAATTCTAACAGACCTCCCTGCCTCACATGTTCTCCTTTGCATCTATCCAAATTTCTGCTGCTAGAATAATTTCACCTTCTCCCAAAACAGTCTTTGCTCATCTCCTCCTTAAATCCCTCTCCTGGCTTCCACTCAAATGTCTGATCACTTACAAAGTCCACCTCCTTACCTTCAAGACTCTCTACTCATCTGTTCCTCCCTACATATCAACTTTGATCTCTCGTTATGCCCCTGCTCATCTCCTGCGCTCTACCCATAACTGTCTCTTTTCCATACCTTTCACATCTCTCTCTTTCATCTCTCTCCACCTTTAAGTCAAATCTTGAGAAACTATTAAATTAAGCATTTTATTAGCCTAGACCAGTTTTTTTCACCCTTTTTTCCCCTCTGGTCTCCCCTAATCACAGTGCTCAGTTGCTGAGGCACCCACACAACAGGACAGTGTAAAATAAAAGACATTTCAGAGACAGTCACAGGATACAGAGGGGGCAGGGAGTCACAGGAGACAGAGGGGGCAGCGTCACAGGAGACACACACACACCAGGACAGAAAAAATACACACACACATACCAGGAAAAAAACAAATACACACAACAGGACAGACACATAGCCTCACCTCACCTGCCCATGCTGCTGCAGCCGCCTCCTCCTGCTCAGCTTGCCACACCCCCTAGGTTCCTCACACCACCTCCTGATTGGCTGCATTACCCATCAGCAGCAAATCAGGATGGAGGAAACTTGTTTGCCTCCCAGCAACTGCCCTGTTTTCTCCATGCTTCGAGGGATTGGGGAAATCCAGCGGCACCCTTTTGGTCATCTCGCAAAACTCTAGGGTGCCACGGAACCTCAGTTGGAAAACACTGGCCTAGGCTCATGGCTACTGTCCCACACCCCGAGTAGCTCCTACCAACCATTGTGGTCAAGTACTGCCATCTTCTGCTGTCTCTTTAAGTCTCCCAACATGCCTCTTAGAGTGTAAGCTCTCCGGGGCAGCGATTTCCTTTCCTAATGTCTAATTTTGCTTGTTGCACTTGTATTATAATTCCCTGTACTTTTTCTCTTTTGTAAAGTGTCGATTTGAGCTGTGGGCGCTATGTAAATAAAGATATACATACATACATGCATACACCAGATACACCGGTGCATCATTATCACATGGGCCTAAGTATGCTGAAGAAGTACCCTGACCTAGATCTTCTCAATTTCCACAAAAAGGGGATTGGAAGATGGTTCATCCCTCCACTGCTTGAGAGGCAGGAAAGATAATGGTGCTGACCTCTCCTAATTCTGGCTGATTTTTTATTAATCTCGCTGATTTGGAGTCATGTTCAATTATCTTTAGCAACAAAGCTGTCATAGACATTAAAGGAGTCTCACTCATTGAAGACAATAATTTACCATTAAAATGCATGTTTCTAGTCCAAGACCCCCAAATCTCAGGAATTTGGTTTCTTGGAGTATAACATTTCTCAAGGATACTCTAGGATTTTTTCGTATACATCCAAAAGCACTTAGAGAGATATATACTGTAGCACACAGAAAATACAGCACTATAAGTTACGCCCTGCATTCACGTAAAAGGCCAAGACTGGAAGAATGAACTATGTACAGTATATATATTTTCATAACGCCAACCAGGTACACTGCACTTTACAATTTTTACAAACATTACAATTGCAACACCGGGAATATAATAATATGGGTAGGATAAATGTATCCAAAAATAAAGGAAACATTGGGAGAAAGGCGGCACTGTCCCAAAGAGCTTACAATCTAATCGTCATGTGGGGATACCAAGAAGCTTATTCTATAGCCGCTAAAGTGGACGATAGAATTTCAAGTGAAAATGGCCCGACAGCTGCTTCTGAGGTTTATTATTATAGTTTATTTGTAAAATAAGAATAATACTGTAACAGAAATAGTAGTAGTAAGTTTGAATGCATTTATTAGAATGTGTATAAGGCTGAGACCATGCTGCTGCAGACCACGCGGCATGATCACATTGCCTGTAATATAGAGTGCGCCCGTGCGCTTCCGAGCACACGTCAATTAGAATTGGCTGTGTTAGCCAGATGTTCCTATACTAGGGACGCGTGCGCAAGGCCGTGAGCGGTGGCCAGGGAAATTACCATTAAATTGTATTTTCGCGCTGCTGCCGTGCCACAGACCAATCACAGCGCTGCCTAATGCTGTGACGTCAGAGTCACGCCCCCTAACTGCGCGCGTCACAGCTTGCAGCCTACAAACTAAACGTGCACACGCAATGCGGGTTGCGCGCCTGCACGCGCAGCAGCAACAACTATAAAACAAGCCTTAATGCATTGATCACGCCCATAGGGCGCGCACGTTGCATGAGGAATCAGTGTAAACTGATTTCTCGGTGCGACGGGCAGGTCACGTGAGCGATTCGCCCAATGAGTGTGCCCTTAGACATGCCCCCCGACGGCACATCTACTGTAGCACGTCCGAAAAACGCACCCGCTTCACGCAGGTGACGTCACAGACGCGCACGCCTCCACGCGGGCGAAGGCTGTATGGACTTGGTCTAATAAGAGCATACAGTAGAATGGTTAATTGGTTGACATAAAGCAACTCAGGGAGCACATCGAAAGCAACCAAAGCAGAAGAGATGACTACAACTCCCAGCACTCCCTGCGGCAAACATTCAAATGCACAAAACTTTATTGAGTTAGATGAACATGACAGCAGCCTCAGGGCTCGCTCCCTCCCTCCTGCTGCATCTTGCAGCTATTGCCTGGCTAGCCTACTAAACCCGAAAGAGATGCCACAAATTACAGTGTCAAGAGTGGTGTTACCCTACACAGTGATTTTAATAAAATCAAACAAAGTCCAAAAGAAAAGAGATGTTGATTGCCAGACTTACCCTGAGGTTAGTTTACTGGACACAGCCTCTCCTCAAACACGAGCAGCCAGACGATGCTCATCTAAGCAAACATCCATTTCAAAACACACGTAAAATGTCAAGTTCCCTTCAAACGTGCATGATGGAGGAGATGTCCAAGAGGGGGGAATCACAGTGCTGCGGACAGCCGATAGCCTTGCATATTTCTTCCTTTGTTTCTCAGTAGTATTATTTCTGATTCTTCTGAGCCAGAGTGATGAGTGGAAGCAATAATATGCCGTCAATATATATCTTTCTTGATTGCTGTATTTTATTCATAAAAGGATGTGTCCTGGCTGCTGCATTTGCAGGAAGCATAAGATGGAGGAGCAGTGTGTACCTGCAGCATGCGCAGTAGAGGCCCCAGAGCAGTGCAATTAATCATTAGCTGCACAGCAAGTGCAGTAAAGCCACACAATCACAGCAGCATCAGCAGCATAGGATCTCCGTGCGTCTCTAACCATGGGAAGGTGGGAGAATAAATGCCGCCCCCCCCCCCCCCCCCCTTCCCTTACTGTGAGGCAGCCTAAAATGTCCACTCCACTATCTTTGTATCATAGATAAGTGACACCTGCAGCTCTATGCGATTGTGACAGTATTTAAAGCTGTTCACTTCTCCCTTGCCTGTGCTCTGTGCAGGCAGCAGCTAATTCTCCCAGTGCTGCTGCTGTTGACACAGAGGCTGATGTGGGAGCGGAGGAGGGGGATATGAACAGCTTTTAACACTGCAAAGACAGACTGAACAGTGGGGAGGGAGGGAGGCAGCTGGCTGCATTCATCCCTAGCAAAGCAGCAGCTTCTATCTTCCTCAGGATGAATCACGTGACTGTCCTACAATTGTATATGTACAGTATGTATATAGGGCCCACAGCTGTACTCAGCACTTTACAAGAGGGCCAGTACAGTACTGAGAATTATAATACAATAAGTGCAACAAACATGATCAGACAGTAAGAAAGGAAATCCCTGCCTCGGAGAGCTTACCCTCTAGAGTTTGATTATGTGTGTGCAAATATCCGTTTTAGTGAGCAAAGTGTGTACACTGTGTGCCTGTTTTTGTGTGTGTATATTGAATCAAATGTGTGCGTGTTTGTGGTAGCATGAATTCTTTATTTGTGATAGTGTCTACTGTGGGCATGTCAGTGGGGAAAACTGCATGACAGCCACTGCTTTGGCACCAGAGGATTATCGCTATAGGGGGTCTAATCCGGTGCATGAACCCCTCACAGCGATGTCACAGCAGGCACTGTCTTTGGAGCCGCAGCTTTTGTCTTTTTCGGATACGGCTCCGGAGACATTAAGTCTTGCTACATCTGTGCATAAGAACCTTGTGAGCATTAGAGATCTCTTGGAAACCTCAATGTCCATGTGTCATATGGCATACTGTATACTACCTAATCAATATATGTCTATATAGATAGATTGAATAATGGAACAGTCCGTTTATAGGCACACTAAAAGCAATCTGCAAAGTGAAACAACATTTCATTAGCTATTTATCAAGAGTAACAATGGGGTACAAAGTAAAAACAAAATTAAGCAATTGGCATTATACACTTTTTTTTATGTACAGATTATAATTATGTATGTATATCTTTGTTTATATAGCACCATCATGTACATAATAGGAATAAACGCTTTAACATAAAAGTAACGTTAGTATAAGGAGTTCTTCCCCCGAAGAGCTTACAATCTAAGTTGTAAGTAGGGAGAATTTACAGAGATAGTAGGAGGGTGTTATGATAAGTGCGTCTGCAAGGGGTCATGGTAAATGCAAATGAGATGTATGTTGAGTTCTCTGAATCTAATAGAATTAGTTTACTTTTCTAATAAAAAGCAGCAATCCTGTCTGGGAGGATTGTTTTATTTATAAATTAATAAAAATGTTTTACCAAGAAGTGATACATTGAGAGTTACCTCTAGTTTTCAAGTATGTCCTGGGCACAGAGTTATAAAAAAAATACATGGTTACATTAAAAGAACAGAGGTTATACAGTCAATTCCTAGGCATTTCATGGACAGATAAAGTTGGAAAATTGGGTATAAGGGATAAAGGGCTGGTGAGTTTCAGATTGAAATAGAGCAGCTTTAACATCACTAAATGGCTCACACCCTTTAGCTGCCCTTTGGCTTCGCCAAAAGCTGTTTGCCTTTTGGTCAAACCAGATGTACACGGGGGGTGTTGAGATTCAATGCAGCTGAGGGGCCCTCCGGAGCGGAGCTGTGCTATTTTCTGTTCTGTAACCCTGCTCCCTATATTCCTGAGATTCTTAACGTGCACATTTCAGTGCCAGTGCTTCCTCGGGGGAACAATATGGCCACTAGATCTCACGGGATCCACAGGCAATTGGAAGTCACAAAATAATTGGCGACGGCTTTCTATTGAATGATGCCGGCAGCTATATTTCATTCTACATGGTAAAATACTGGCACCAAAAAATGGTAATCATCTCGGGAACCAACTGTGGGCACCCATACCGGAAAATAGCATGGTCCAACTCCAGAGGATCCCCCGGTTGCTGCTTTAAATTGATGTCAGCAACTAATGACCCATTTTGTAACCTCCAGTTAAAATTTTCTAAACCAGGGGCGGCCAACCTGACAGCATTTGGATGAAGGAGCAAAAATAAAAATAGACTGGAAAAAAAATCAATAAAGGAAAAATCTCGTCATTTCAAAAACATGACGAGAAACATATGAATAATAATAATAATAATTATTATTCTTGTATAGTGCTGCTAGTTTTATGTAGCGCTTTCTAAAGACATTTTTGCAGACACAGTCCCTGATCTGTAGAGCTTACAATCTATGTTTTTGTGCCTGAGGCACAGGGAGATAAAGTGACTTGCCCAAGGTCAAAATGAGCTGACACTGGGAATTGAACCAGGTTTCCCCTGCTTCAAACTCAGTGCCAGTCAGTGTCTTTACTCACTGAGCCACTCCTCTCATATTATCATTTCTAAAATAAATACAATCGTAACAACTTCTTTAACAATTAAAAACATAAAATATAAAAGTTATTGCCCATATTTGTTTTTGGTGCAGATGTTTTCGGCAATTAACTTTGTTAAAAATAAGTGCAGATCTCTATTTACAGACGCGCATGTGAGCTCTGCTCCTGTTATCACCCGCGGAAATCAGTCCTAATATTGAGAAACTGGTAACTGAAATGGAAGTGCAGAAATTACATTTAGATATTTTCAATTTAGAAAAGATTTTTATTTTTTGTATTAGTATTTCAAGTTTTTTTTTTCCTCTTAAGAAATGTTTGTAATATTTTAATGTTTTTATTACTCTTGTTTAGTTTTGGCATAATTTCATTTAAGTCTAGCTATTAATTGAAACTGGATGTAGAGGGCAGTAGGACAGCAGCCCACCAAAAATGTGTGCCCATTTATTGACACACCTGAAAAAAAAGTTGGCCACCCCTGGTCTAAACCATCAATCGTATTATGTCAATTATATTAATACCCTAAATCAGGCAAAAAAATGAATGCTGTACTTTCACTAATCCTGTTTTTTGTGTTGTATAATTACATTTCTAATGAATTTGGCCATCACTAAATACTTCAGAACTCAGTTTGGCTGTAATGTAAGCTCATACAGTAAATCATGCAGTGCAATGGATTACTAATGCCTTGTTAGTTCATCTTCATTTTGGAGAAAGTGAAAAGAGGATTAAGTTTTGGATTATAAACTTCCCTTCAACCATGTGCAACCATAGATTTGCAGTTCTCAGATTTTACATTTTTAAAATCTGAATCAAATTAAATTCTCTCACCAATAGTGACAAGTGTCAGCCACATCGTAATTGAATTCAAACGCTAAATGAATTAGGATGCAAAGATTTTACATAAAGCAAATGAGTGTTATGGTATGCTGATATTATATATTCTCAACTAGTCACTATTACGATGCAGTGCAGTGGAGAACAGGGCAACATATTCAGTATTCATAGTGCCAAAGAATGCGGATCTAGGGCAGGGGTAGGCAACATGATATACCTCAAGGGCCACATATATATTTATATATACAGTATATAATGCACAGACAGGGACGTTGCAGCCTTGGGTAGAAGCTTCTCTTTGCTCCATCCAGTCAGCTTCTAAATGCCAGCAAACTGATGAATACTGTCTCACTCCTCTCCTTGCACTGGAAGCTAATGATTTAATTAGCACCATCATTAGTTAGCTGAGGGAGAGGGAATAAGCTACACTCTACACGAGCAACAGCCCACCCCCTCTGCACTGGGAAGAAAGGGAGTGCAGGCTGCAGGGGTGGCCAGCGGTTGAGGGGCTGCAAGTAATGCCCCAAATTGTCTAGGGTCTTCAAGATAGGCTTAATGCACAAGAGTATTATTAAAGAAAATTTGTAGTTGCCATGTTAGACTTTAATAATGATTTTAAATGGCATTACAGTGAGGTTCCTCATCTTTTTTAAAGGTATAGATAAATGCAATGCACTTACCTTACTAAAACAGTGTCACCCGTGCTAAGTAGTCTCTTTTTACAGCAACTCAAGTCTACTATTCTACATGACAAGGAAGGACCAGATTCAATATAGTCCTTTAACCTTGAGTGGCCCCCAATTATAATGGGTTAATTATGGCTCAGCCCCAATAGAAGCTTTTGGTGAGTTACATAGTTACATAATAGATGAGGTTGAAAAATGACATATGTCCATCAAGTTCAACGTACAGTATGTTAAATGTAGACGCTAGATTCTTATCCTATATTTGTATTTACAGTATTTTGAGCCAGAGGAAGGCAAACAAATGTAACCCCTCCTTATTTCCCTAGGTGTTTTAATGTTTGGATACAGAACCGACTCCTGACGAAGCCGTGTTTGCAAAACGCGTTGAGTTGAAGTTGAAGTCTGGCAAGTGCGATCTGGTGGTGTGACATCACTACGCTGGGACACCTGCTGGACCGCAGGGCTGACACGCGGAAGCAGGAAGACGCCAGGGACACGAGGACTGTATGCGCATCAGTCCCCATTGCATGAGCTCCTGTGGAGGCAGTGTCTCAAGTACCCACCATCAGAGAGAGAAATCAGCACTTTATCGTACATTGCCCTGTATGAGGGTCAACATGTGAGTGTGCATCATTCAGTTTATTGTTTGTACATTAATACATTTTTAACCCTCTACACTATCCTGTCTTTGTTTTCATGATTGTTGAGAATGGCTGTTTACTACTAGCAAGTTCCCTGAAAAGCTGGTCATTTAAAAGACATTACCCCTGAGCTCGGGTTTCAAGGCTTGTATGCTACACTGGAATTGTGTGTGCATTTTGTGGGAGTTTTGCACATCTATTCCTCCTTTCTGTGTCCATACAGGATTGCACTATTGTTATTGTTTTTCCTTTTCATGTACCCACCAATGACTTGTGCTCCCTGAGTTTTCCATTATCATTGTCTATAAGAACCAAGGAGAGAGGTTCATCAAAGGTTGAGACGCTGTTATCGGGTTGTGATTATTTTCCTTTTTATTTCATTCACTGTACCCCTTCTTTGTAAAGATGTTGCACTTCCTACCACCAGAGCGCCGGGTGTTTTTCTAAGTTATACTAGGGTGGGGGACTGAGTCCACCACCCTTGTGTCCAAGATAGTCCAGCTGGGGACCAAGCTGGGGTCAGAAAACGCAGAAAGACGTACCTTTGGATAACAATACTTTATATATATGAGAAACACAGTAATCACATACCGGGACCTTCAAAATCGGAGGACCACACACTACACGTATGGCAATCATATAGAGAGCATAAAAGTGTACCCTGCTGAACTTGACCCTCAGTGTCTCTTATTCAGTTACATAGTTGATGAGTTTGAAAAAAGACATACGTCCATCTACAGTAGTTCAACCTATGCTAAATTTATATGACAGATACTGTATCCTATATTTGTACTTATAGTACTTTGATCCAAAGGAAGGCAAACAAAAAACCCCAGTGAAATATAATCTAATGATATCTCATAAGGGGAAAAATAAATTCTGTCCTGACTCCAAATATTGACAATCAGATTACTCACTGGATTCACATTCTTCCAGTGTTTAATTATTTGGTATATCCCTTTCCTTTCTAAAAAAAAAAAAAGATGCCCAACCTTTTTTTGAAGATATCTATTCTATCAGCCATCACAGGCTCCATGGGTAATGAATTCCACATTTTAACAGCCCTTACTGTAAATAACCCTTTCCTTTGTTGCTGGTGAAATCTCCTTTCCTCAAACCTTAAGGGATGACCCGTGACATTTGTACTGCCCTTGGGATGAATAGTTCTTTTGAAAGATCCCTTTTAAAATATAGGCACCATGTCTATGTTCTAACAAGGGGTTGAGCCAAAGGAGGGTATAAATATTATGGGGGTCCCTAGGCTTTTTAGAAATAACCAGGAGGGCAAGCTAGATAGAGGTGTTCCGGGCCTTAAGGTGTTCAGCCTTTCCATCAAAGAGACAGAAATTGTCCTCTGGGAAGCCCTTCCTAACACCAAGTATGTGCCCTGACTGGTGGGATCTCGGGAAACCTGCTGGCTAGTGATGTTAATGTTAGATGCTGGAGTTTAGTAAAAGGTTTAATCTGCTTTAATACAAAAGCCTTTTTTCAGAAATCAAGCGCAGGGATTATATCCTTGTATAGTATACCCTTGAGAAAGTGGCGAGAGGACGCTTTCCAATGCATAGGATTAAAACAAGAAGAGAGAGAGCAGAGAGCATCTGCAAAACTGGAAGTGACTGTCACGCGGAGAGGCCAGGAGAGTGTGGGGACGCTTGGGCACCCCGAGATTATACAATTGAAAGACGAAATAAATGTGATCAGATTTTTATTTTACTTTCTATATTGTATATTATTATATAATATTATCTATAAATATAGAATTACACTATTTGGTTTTTAATATTGCGTATGAGGCAATGGGACGATGCAGATTCCTGACCTTGGAGGAATGATATGACATCAGGCTATTACTCTGTAAAGCAAATGTCAGTGCATAATTAATAGTTGTGTTAAGAAGCAATACATTGTGATGAACATACTACACTATATATGCTTCTGTTGTTATTTCTTTTAATTTTGAGGCTACATCTGTGCTGGTTTTCTGGAAAAAAGGACTTTAGCAGGATGACAATTAAGGAAAAACTTTCAGACGCATTTAGAAGCCCTATTAGTATTTTATCTTATTATAGTTTTTATTATTGTCTTCACATATATGTAATTTACTCTTTTTAGAACACTAAATTCCCATACTGTGGTTCACTTTTTTCTACATAATTTCTTCATCAAAGGTTTTTTTTACATATATTATTTAGATTTCTTTTCACCAACTAGATAATCACAGGGTCTACAAGCGCCCTTAAGTTTATTTATATCAATACAAAAGCCCCTGGTGCCTTTATTATACCTTCATTAATTCCTTATACCATCTAAGCGCAACCTGAACACACAAAGCATTAGCACCGACACTGATGACACCCTAATCTAGCGACAATTGCTTTGTATTTCTACACCACAACCAGTGCCCATGTGGTGCATCCGGCATCCCCCAACTGAATTAGATCTGTGACTGGCCTCGTGGCAAGGCCTGTAAGGATACAGAATTTTGCTGGTGAGGTTTCAAGCTTCGATCTACACCCTGGGACTCTGGTTTAAAGCAAGCCTGCAGAATCCTACCTGCTATTAGGTTACCCAATGTCAGTTGTCTATTGTATCTACACTTGTGAGTGCGAATTGAAGTAGCTTTCTCCAATTACGTTTTTATTAACATTGCACTATGCTATGGAGCTTGCGCTTCTGTTCTTTGTTATATATACTGTATATATATATATATATATATATCTTATAAACGTACTCACCGACTGCTGTTTCAACTTTTCAAGAGTAGAAATAAAAAATTACCTATGCGCAAACAAACAGGGAAAAACAGAAGTAAAAGAGGGCCACCATACTGTAGTATGTAAATAAATTTGGAAGGCAGTAAATCCTGTTACGTATTCATGCAGTCGCTGACAGCGATTTGATTCTCCACGCCAACTTATTGTGTCTTCTCCACTCCACCCCTACTGAATGACATCAGCGAGGGTGCATTCTGTGCATAGTCTCAGCAGTTTCACCAGCTGAGTGCTCTCAGGTGTATCTTGGATAGTCCGGGGAGTTAACCCTATGCATTTTGCTATAACAGCTTTCTCAAGAGTAATGCCACACTCCTCATTCCCTCTATATACTGTATATAGTCTCATCAATTAATAACTTTCATTGTAAATTATCTAGAAGTGGAATGTACTGACCATCAATAAACTGAATTTGTTACCAATATATTATAAAACCTATACATACAGTTGTGTGAAAAAGAAAGTACACCCTCTTTGAATTCTATGGTTTTACATATCAGGGCATAATAACAATCATCTGTTCCTTAGCAGGTCTAAAAATTAGGTAAATACAACCTCAGATGAACAACAACACATGACATATTACACAATGATTTATTTAACAAAAATAAAGCCAAAATGGACCAGGTTGGAGGCATGAACATCCCTGGACCAGATCCATGAATTTTCCTCGGGTCCATAACCCTTCCAATGGACAAAGTACTGTAGCCCACCAGGGGATCTATGGGAATCCAATATTTGGCCTACTTCAAATTCCTCCTGACCATCCACCAAGAACGGTTTAGGAGGGGGGAGGGTAGGAGGAGAGAAGGTGTTCTGGACGAACGGCTTGAGGAGAGAGACATGGAACACTGGGGGTATTCTTAAGGTATCCTGAAGTTCCAGTTTGAACGCCACCGGGTTGACTTGTTTCAAGATTTTATAAGGTCCAATGAACTTGGGCCCGAGTTTGGAGGAAGACTGTTTTAAGCGGATTTTTTTGGAGCCAGCCAGACCTGATCTCCTACTAGAAACGGAGGTGGGGGTCGTCGATGTTTATTCGCCTGGGTTTTTTGCTGGAGAGTGGCTTTGGTCAGATTGACCTGGATTTTCTTACAGAGTAACTGGAGTTCTTGGATTTTGTCATCCACTGCAGGAACTCCGGAGAGGGGACTGGAAAGAGTAAGAGCAGCGGGATGGTACCTGTAGGCACAGAAGAACGGTGATTCCAGTGTTGATTCGTGCTTCATGGAATTACGGGATAACTCAGCCAACGGGAGCAGATCAACCCAGTCGTCCTTTAGTTCAGAAACAAAACATCGGAGGAATTGTTCTAAGGACTGATTGGTCCTTTCCGTCAGACCATTGGACTGGGGATGGTAGGAAGAAGAGAAATGTAAGGAGATACCCATTCTTTGGCAGAAGGCCTTCCAAAATCTTGAGACGAATTGGGATCCGCGATCTGAGACCATATCCGTCGGGACTCCATGGAGGCGGAATATCTCTTTAATAAAGATCACCGATAGTTGAGATGCTGTGGGTAGCTTTCTGAGAGGAACAAAATGGGCTTGTCGTGTGAATCGGTCGACCACTGCCAGTATGGTGGTCATACCCCTGGAGGGAGGCAGCTCCACAATATAATCCTTGGAGAGGTGGGTCCATGGGCGGGTCGGGACGGGTAAGGGTTGTAGCAATCCACAGGGTAACATCCTTGGCACCTTCGTCTGAGCGCAAATACTGCAGGCTGCCACAAACACCTGTACGTTTTTGCGGAGCACAGTACACCAAAAGATTTGTTCGAGGAAATCGCAAGTCTCCTTAACCCCTGGGTGACCAGTCGTTTTGGAGTTATGAACCCATTGCAACACCTTACTTTGGAATTGGGGAGGAACAAATAATTTAGACGAAGGTGTGAACGTTGATCTAGGATCCTCTGTCTTAGCTTGCGAAATCTGTTGCAGAAGTTATGAAGATATGGCAGATAGGATCTGTGCAGGTGGAATGATGTGTCCCTGCTCTATCTCCTCGGAGCCATCAGGAGAGAATTGTCGATATAGAGTGTCTGCTTTGGTGTTTTTGGATCCTGGACGATAAGAGATCACAAAGTTAAACGGAGTGAAGAAGAGAGCCCACCTTGGCTGATGCGTCCCGTGTCTCATTCCCCTTCAATGTATTCAAGGTTCTTGTGGTCTGTAAGGATTGAAATCAGAGAAGTTGTCCTCTCAAGCAAATGTCTCCATTCTTCAAGAGCCATTTTCATAGCCAGAAGTTCCTTTCCGCAGTAGAATTTTTTTTAGAAAAGAAGGCACAGGGGTGGAGTTTCCCATGAAAATTCTTCCTTTGAGAAAGAACGACTCCGGCTGCCAGATCGGATGTGTCCACTTCAAGCACGAAGGGTTTCGTAGAATCTGGATGGATAAGCACAGGTGCGGAAGAAAAGACGGACTTAAGCTTCTCGAAAGCCAGAAGAGCCTCAGCGGGCCATATCTTAGGATGCACAGATTTATACAAGGAAAATATGGGAAAAATTGACCAAATTAGTCTTAGAGAGACCTAACGGTAATGGCCAGTCCAGCACTGCCAATACTTTCAATCCCATGGGAAGAGATGAAGTACCCAAGGGAAGAAATCTTCTTCTGTTCAAATTGACACTTCTCGAGCTTGACGTAGTGGCAGTGGTCCTGAAGTCTTTGCAGAACCAATCTAACCGGTGCCCGATGTTCGGTCAAAGAACTGGAAAAGATAAGGATATCGTCCAGATATACCACGAGATATTGGTCCAAAAGATCCCGGAAAATCACGTTGATAAAGTTTTGAAATATGGCCGGTGCATTGCATAAGCCAAATGGCATGACTAGATATTCGTAGTGGCCGTCACGGGTATTAAAGGCTTTTTTCCACTCATCACCCTCTCTGATCCGGATCAAATTGTAGGCTCCTCGAAAATCCAGTTTGGTGAAGATGGTAACCTTGCGTAAGCGGTCAAAGAGTTCAGGAATAAGGGATAGCGGATATTGGTTCTTTACAGTGATTTTATTTAGGCCTCTGTAGTCGATACATGGCCTGAGAGAACCGTCTTTTTGGAAACAATGAAGAAACCCGCTCCGGCGGGTTATCCGAGAACTTGCAGATAAAACCACGCTGAAGGTTCTCCGAAATGTATTCCCGCATAGCCTTGGTTTCTGGTTTTGAAAGGGGATAGGTGCGGCTCGAGGAGGGATGACCCCTGGGAGTAGATCGATTGCACAATCATAAAGTTGATGTGGCTGTAACTCCTCTGCCTATTTTTTGTTGAATACATCAGCATATTCCTGGTAACAGGCAACAACGTGAAACAGATCCCCAAGGAGAGCACTCATACACTCTAGATCACAAGTGTACAGGTAGATAAATGTATGTGTGGATGAGGAATGAATAATTTAAAACACTTTATTAGGAGTCATAACTCAAATGAAATAAAATAGAACGCTGTAGAATCAAAGTATAATGATTCTATTTGAGCCAATATAACAGCGAATTAATAAAAACCAAATCGGATGTAGCAGTAGATTGCCAATGTCCTATCCTCACTGAAAAGAGGGTAATACTGGTACAATGACCAAGCCAATAATAGCTAAACGTTGATCCTGACTGAGGTCAGTGAGAATGACCACTGGGTATGTGAAGAGCCCCACTATAAGTATTAGTGGAACCCTGCCTCAATAAAGTAGCTAGCCTGTAGTATATAGACCTAGTACATGTGGTGAGACACTGGATAGACTGAGTTCTTAATCTCTGTGTGTGCACTGGAGGTTCAATTCCAATAGCACACTACAGTGTATATATTGTGCTCAAATGCACTCCCAGTGGCATGTAAAGTTAGTTAGTCTACCTGCCAGTAGCTTAGAATGCACTTCCTGCACAGTAGGAGAGGACATTGGCAATCTACTGCTACAGTACATCCGATTTGGTTATTATTAATTCGCTGTTATATTGGCTCACATAGAATCATTATACTTAGATTCTACAGCGTTCTATTTGACAAAGTTGAGACATTAGGGGGTCTGGCATAACAACATAACAGCATTTAGGATGAAGCAATTTTGTGTGAATATTTCAATCCGCCATCTTGTCTTGTCTTTGTGAGTCTTAATTTCTGTGTTACATTTCTGTATACACAAATGTGTGAAACAGGAATGGAATGTTATCGCTCTTAGCTGAATTTATTGACCCTTCCCCATCCAATCAGCTTCAAATTGAAAGTGTAAACAGGCTAAAGGTTATGAGAACCCATGAAATAAACTTAGATTCTTGCAGTGAAACGAGTTCTCACACAAATATCAGGTGGCAGAATAGGCACATCCCATTTAACCCCATAATGGTTTCTAACTGACAGGCAGTTATACAATATTATTATGTATTCCACTTTGCACTCTGCAAAGAGATTATATTACAAGAAATTTAGTGTGAAGTCCTATACAAAAGCATTTGACAATTATCTGAATATGTGATATATTTTATAACTTTTAACCATTTATTTTTTCCATAGGTGTTCTATTTTATTATAAGCAGTAGTTATTGTTAAAATATTTGTAGAATGTTTTGCCAAAGTGGTGCATTGGGAGTTACCTCTCGTTTTTGGATATGATCTAGGTATAGAGTTAAAGGACAGTTGCAAATACAGTTACATAAGTGAGCAGGGTATATATTATATGCAAGGCATTTCATATTTTTAGCAGAATAGTTACAATGGTGTGTTTGGGGTGGAGGCCAGACTGGAATTGGCTAGGGGCATTTGTCTTAGTATAGTAATTGTTTAATTGGGAGTGAACACATTTTTGTCCATGACTTTGGATAGTAGTGTATTGCAGTGTATGACTTTATATATATAGCGTCAAAAATGTTCTCAGCACTTCATAAAGAATACAGTAGAGGGAATTATAATAGAATAGTAAGTGCAGCAAAATCAGACAATAGGAAAGGAAATCCCTGCCCTTAAGAGCTTACAATCTAAGGTGTAAGTGAAATTTACAGAGATAGCAGGTGAGGGAATAAGTGATGTAGATGGCAGTGCTTGGCCACAATGGGTGTGGTAGGAGTGACTGTGTGTAAAATAATAGCCATGAGTGCAGGCTATTGGGATGTTTAATTTGTGAGGCAAGTTTTAATGTTAGTTAGTATTTTATGAAAAGGTTGATACCATTTGAATCGGAGGAGATGATAGTGAGGCATGAATGAGAGCAAGTGTGTATTGGGAGAAGAGATATTGGTCTGTAGTTTGAGACAATGTTTTTGTCCCCACTTTTGAAGATTGGGACAGCTCTGGTAGTTTTCCAGGTCTTAGGGATATGGCCTGTAGACAGGATATAGTTGATTATGGAAGCAATTGGTTTGACAATGGATGAGGCCCAAAGTCTTAGGAACTTAGATTGTAGTACAGTCAAGTCCACATTAGCTGCTTAGTTTTAAATATGAGGAGCATTAATAGGAGATACCTCTGTCTATATGCGGATGTTAAGACAGTAGTAAACACATTGATACAAGAATTTGTTCCTAGGTATAAATTATCTCCCTATGAGACACTTATGGGATGACTTATGACTATCAGTAGTTCAAAGGAACAAATTAAGGACCATCTATTGGTAATAAAACAATTAATAAGTATTGTATGCCACTAACACATTTTTTGAGTCTCTCTAGGCATAAGGTATGATAAAAGTGCACCTACACGAGACGGAGTTAAAGGTCAAGTAGTTCCTAAACAAGCATGCTCTTCATCACAGATGAAAAGGACCATACTAACCACCAATACAGCAATTAAAGTCAGAGATTCCTGGATACACGTGGCTCACATAAAACTCATTCCAGCTCCACCAAAGACCAAAGTCACCTAAAGCACAGGCGCATCAAGTTAACGTTTTGACGAGACATAAACTTTGACCGTTAACCAACGAGGAAAATAAGATACCAGGCAGAGGCCTGATCTTATCAGGAACATTTCATTTTTTCAAAGACTCAAAACATTCTATTTTTTCAGAGACTCAATATTCCTGATTTCTATCAGAACATTTCATTTTTCAGAGACTCAATATTTTTATTCTTTTATAGTGTGTATAAGTTAGATTTTTAAGATGTATGGACCATTGGGTCTGCGAAGGTATAACCCACAAAGAGATTACAGGATTGTCATGATGATGCTCTGCGGAGCTTTGTCAACAATACTCATCTGTCTGTGTTCCTTATACATCGCAGATATCTATCACCATGGTCAAGGTAACACTATACAAAGCATCTCACCCACAAACATCACAAAGTCCACTGGTACATCCAGAAACAAACGAGACTTACATTTAACCCCTTGGGAAAGAGATAATACATTTATGGACACATGCAGAACAATATACCAGAAATCTGGTATTAACGAATCTTGCTGGGTATGTGGATATGTGCCTCATAATCAGGAGTCACCCTGGATTGCATTCCTTATACCCAGGAAGAATTAACTCCTGCAGCAAATGACACACCAAGATTACCAGATATGTTGAGTGGACATTTCTCCAAAGAATTTAACAGGGTGCCGTTGATGAATAATATTCCAGTGGGAGGTTGTCATATAAGCAGTACAATTGGAAATGTTTCCATAGGTAAAGTCCTCCCTCCCACAAATGACACTTGTTTTGAACTAGACATATATGTAAACAAAGACCAAAGATTAATTTCTTATTGGTACAAATGCATAGATAACAGTACACTGAATCAGACACAGTATAGAGCAAAACAAATAGCAGCAACAAAATACATACAGTAGCTGCAAACACATCTTTATCAGTAGATGCAATTATTTAGGGAAAGTGGTCCCTGCATTTACATTCACCAAAGAATTACCTGCAGGGCGTCTTAGAAACAAGAGAAAAACACCAAACACTGCAGGACTGAAAAGTAGTTTATGGAGAGAACAATTTTGGGCTAGTTTATTTCCAAATGTAGGAGTTGGGTTACTATATGACAGGCTTAATACATTAACAGATGTGTTAGATGATGTCCTCAATCACACCACTACATCCATAGCATCACTAAACCAAGAACAGGTTCAGATCAGGCTTATGGCCTTACAAAACAGAATGGCTTTAGATTATATTTTAGCATCAAAAGGAGGTGTATGTGCCCTAATTAAAGAACAATGTTGTGTTTTCATCCAAGATCAGAGTGGCAAGGTACAACATTAGTTAGATAAGATAGGAGAAATTCAAGAAAGACTTAGGAAGGAAGGTGACACAGACTGGGACCCTTTGGGGCTGACTGGATTGGTAGGATCACTAGGAGCGAAATTTTTGAATGTGGTAATGTGTGTGACTGTGATACTCGTTGTCATCTATGTTTGTGTTACGTTTGTCAAAGGCATGATCCACAAATGTGCCACCCCCTCTGCAGACATAATGCCATTGTTTGCAGAACCAATTTACAGCAGTCCCTTGAAGAAAGAAGATGCCAAGTACAATGTTCTAACTCTGGAAAAGAATTTGGCTATAACGCCATACTACGAGACTATGACTACATTTGGCAGGCACCCTCGTGCACTGTCCTACACCCTCAAGCAGCATTATGAGATGATGGAGCACCCTCGTGCCTCCCAACGTGTTTCTGGACTAAAATCATACCAATAATTCTCAAAAACAATGTTTTAAAGAATCAGAGGAGGGACTGACAAAGTTGAGACATTAGGGGGTCTGGCTTAACAACATAACAGCATTTAGGATGAAGCCATTTTGTGTGAATATTTCAATCCGCCATCTTGTCTTGTCTTTGTGAGTCTTAATTTCTGTGTTACATTTCTGTATAAACAAATGTGTGAAACAGGAATGGAATGTTATCGCACTTAGCTGAATTTATTGACCCTTCCTCATCCAATCAGCTTCAAATTGAAAGTGTAAACAGGCTAAAGGTTATGAGAACCCATGAAATAAACTTAGATTCTTGCAGTGAAACTAGTTCTCACACAAATACCAGGTGGCAGAATAGGCACATCCCATTTAACCCCATAATGGTTTCTAGCTGACTGGCAGTTATACAATATTATTATGTATTCCAAAATGACATCGACTTTAATATTGTTATGTATTACAAAATGAGGTAATATTAGTGACGCGCAAGCCCCCATTGAGGGAGGACACTTTTTAGGATTTAAGGTATAAATATATGGCATACCGTGTTTATTGTTTAGAGAGCTTTTGTTTTGAAGCTGTCTCCGTTGTGCACTTGACTTGAATAAATTCACGTGTTATTCTGTTTCAAAATAACCTCAGACTGTGTTTTTTATTTACGCTTTTTCTCATATTTTATTTCATTTGAGTTATGACTCCTAATAAAGTGTTTTAAATTATTCATTCCTCATCCACACATACATTTATCTACCTGTACACTTGTGATCTGAGTGCTCTCCTTGGGGATCTGTTTCTCGTTTTTGCCTATCTATATGTACCCCTGATTGTAGCACCATCACTCCTACACCTATTTAATAGTAGCGAGCTTTCCCCTTTCCCCTCCCTTTGGTTCGTGTATTCCTGGTAACAACCTGGAAGGCATGAGGCGGAAGTCTCAGTACTCTTTTTATCAAGCGTTAGCTTTGACATGTCTATGTTATTGAATTTTTCTTCCATATTCAAAATGATTGGATTTCCACATTCAAATTAACTTCAATTCAAATTACCTTAACTAATATATTTTTTTATTAATGTTAAATTTATCACTGTCACTATCTGATTTCTTAATAGATCCTTGTAGATTGGAATATAAGATTTATTGTATAGTCTGTTTATTGTTGCTTTCACTATAATGGATCCTATTGAGGATGAGGCCACTACATCAACTCCGGCTAAATTTTATACATATAACAACTCTGTCATTTCAAATAGAATGAAGAGAGCAGAATATGTTTTTTGATGGAACCGGAGCCATTCCTTGTGAAGAACCGGCAGATCTGGCTCATCATTTTCTTCAACTTGAACAACTCCTAATACAGAATACATGGTTGTGGTGGGATGTGACAACACTCAAGAATGATCAAAGAGTGAAAAGGATATCAAGAGGATTGCGAATTAAGAAATCCCCCACCTTCCGTTTTCAGAGTAAGGAATTTGAAGATAGCTGGCGGAGACTCTTGGATGACTGCTCACGCAGGCTCATGGAATTGATTATACAATCCAAGACAGAACAAAAAACATCATTGGGTGTAGACATAAAATCTCTCCAGTCAAAACTCTACAAGTTTCAGAATATTGAGAGTTTCGCTGGCAACGATGAAATACTCTCAAGAAACATCAACACTGTAGAGAAAACAATTATTGCAAAAAAAAAAAATCAAAATTCCAAAGAGACAAAATGGATTATGAGCTAAAGCAAATCTACGTGTGGCAGAAGCCGGCCATGACATCTTCCAAAGGTTTCCAATGGACACCCAATAAACCTCATCAGGGTAATCAAGATAAATCTTTTACCCAGACCCCTCAGAAACCTATCCTAAAGAAAAAATATGGAGATACGTCAAGTTTTGATTCCGATGCATCAGACTTGGATCACAGATCATAGGGAGTGTCCTTTTCAAAAGATACAGGAGATACAAGAAAATCAAGGACCGATGAAAATCATGATTGTTCCACACAAAATAGATTTTCTACAAGGGATCGTTCATATATATCTTCAGCATCATTTTTTATGAGTCAAAAAACTCAAAACACCAAGATGGACAAGAAGATCCCAGAGGAGAAAACGAATTTGGAGGGACAGGGAAAAGGAAGAAATTCTGAATAAAGAAAGTAGCAATGTTATCAATATCTCAGGAGTTGAACTCACATACAGTCAACTTATGTTACTTAATAAAAGCCTTAATTTTGCCCCTCAGATTGATTTTCATCTATTTGACACAACTATAGATTTACAGTTCACCAGGAAGCTGACACTGAAGAAACTTTTCTCCAAAAAAAATTCAACTGAGGGAGATGGAGATGACTTAACTGTACAAACACCTCAAGATATTCAATCTAGCTCAGTGGGCACCCAGAAGAAACTATCCAGCTTTAAAGATTATTGCGCTTTACAGGATATGGAAAATATTTTGGATGAACATCTCCTGGTGAAAGATTCTACAACAGATGGATCTTTTTTGTCCTTTTTTGGGAGTGTTAATTCTGGCTTTAGGAAGAAATCATTGTTTTGTCCAAACTACACTAAAGGGCCTCATCTCCTCACTTTTGAAAGATTGGTAGAGAGGGATCTCCTTTTATTATCCCAAGGTTTTTCTCTGAATGCACCACGGATGTCTAATTTAACTGGACAAGAGAGGAGGGAACTCAATGACTTACAAAACAATAAATCCTTAATAATTAAAAATGCCAATAAAGGTGGAGCTATTGTTGTTCAGTCCTTCAGCGCATATAAAACAGAGGCTTTACGCAAACTTAATGACGTTTCTTCAAATGTAAAACTTAAAACAAATCCTAAAAAGCAATTCCTCAAAGAATTGAGGGATTTTCTGGAATTAGGAAAAGTATTACATGTTCTGGAGAAAACTGAATATGACTTTTTGCTCACCACTGATCCTATTGTACTGATATCTCCCAAAGACCCACAAATCGCTGGAGAACCCTCCTGGTCGGCCCATCATCTCCAGCATTGGATCTTTGGGAGATGGTACGTGGATACATTTCTGCAACCATTGGTGCATTTGCTCCCCTCATATATTAGAGATACGGCAGATCTAATTAAGGCATTACATGACATTCCTTGGTCTAAGAAATTTCTATGGGTAACGTTGGACGTATATCATAATTGATCATGGCCAGGGAGTGACTGCTGTCCAACATTTTCTTCACAACAGTGAATTATCAAGTGCACAACAAACTTTTCTGTTAAATTCTATTATTTTTTTATTAACTCATAATTACTTTATGTTTGACACACAATTATTTCTTCAATCATGGGGTACTGCAATGGGAACTTAATTTGCCCCATCTTATGCAAATTTATTTATTGGTTTTTGGGAGAGCACACACATTTTTGGTGGTAACATTTTTTTTCGGAGTCACATATTATTATATAAAAGATACATTGATGACCTGATCTTAATTTGGGGTGGGGATTATATCACTTTAGATAATTTTATTGAATTTAAAATTTACACATGAATATCAGTCACATTCCCTTAATTATTTGTATTTAAATTTATCCATAGATCTCTCATTAAATATCTCAACTGAGTGTTTAGAAAAGTTAACTCTAGAAATACCTATTTAAGGGCAGACAACAGCCATCCATGGTCTTTGATCAAAGGAATACCGAAAGGACAGTTTCTTAGATTAAGGAGACTTTGCTGTAATGATTAAACCTTTTTGCATAGATCAGAAGACTTAATGCATAGATTTGCAGAAAGAGGCTATAACGAATCTATTGTCAAAGAAGCCTTTGTAAATGCCTTATCATCTAACCGTGATGAATTAATATCAAAATGTGGTAGAGCAAAATCATCCAACATCAAAAAAGTAAAACAGTCTTGGACCCCCTTCTTTATTACTCAATTCAGTAATCAGGCCCAACAAATTAAATCTATAATTCATAAACATTGGGGAGTTTTACATCTAGATCCGGAACTCCTTCCATTTACTGAGACTGATCCAAAATTTGTGTTAAAAAAAAACCAACAACCTTGGCGACACATTTGTCATCGAGTTTATTAAGGTCGGAATCTACAACGTCAATTAATATAAAAAAATTTAAAAAATCAAACGCGTATATGCTGTGACTATGCTTACTCCACCAAGGTTTTGAAAGTGAAGAAAATGAACAAACCCTATATCATAAAATCTTTTATGAATTGCAATACGCAATTTGTAGTGTACTATATCTGGTGCGGCTGTGCAAAAGTCTACGTAGCAAGGACGATCAGACCTTTAAAACAACGCATGTCAGAACATATTCATTTGATCAAAAATAATGATATAAAACATCCTGTTTCAAGACATTTTCTACAACGTCCCCAGGGAGGATTTAAGAACTTTCACTTTATTGCTATAGAACATGTCAAATTATCTATCCGTGGAGGTGATAGATTGAATCTCCTTAATAAAAGAGAGATGTTCTGGATTTTTTCTTTGGACACTCTCAATCCCTCTGGGATTAATGTCGATTGGGAACTTCAACATTTTCTACACTGAAGTACTACACTGATTTGATTGTATATGATGCTGGGTTCTGTAAATGTTCTTTTAAATATCCCTGTAATTGTGCAAAGTCTAAGTTGGATAAGATTCTTACAGTATGTGAATATAGTTCCTCAATGTTCTAGGGATGGGTCTATATAGGGGTTTGATGTATTTCTGCATTTGTTTCTACATTTTTCTGAATTTAGTAGAGGATATACTTTTAGAAATATACATTTGTGTCAATACACAGGTATCTGTATATAAGAAAGTCAATTTACTGTATATCCACATAAAGGTCTGTTTGGTTATATATATTTTCACACTATGGACCAAAACAATCAATTTGGGTATGCACAGTGTGTATTTCAATGGCTAGCCTCCGTTTCATAATATAGGGGAGTTTATTCTTCCCTTTCAGATAACGATTATGACAACTAATTGTTCAAACATTAACTATCTTTTATTCACTTATAAGAGTCATTGAATTATACTATATGGCTGTTTATATCAAAACGTACCTAGATGTATTGCAGCAATCTTTGCCTGATATGGATGTTTGTTGCCTCCGATGGGATTGCAGAGCTGTACAATGCAAGGTATATTGAATAGATATCTTGGTACTGTATATCATATTATACATAATTAAACCTAGTGCTGCAGTCAGTTCGTTCAATTGTCACAGACTATGTCTTTATATGATTATATATACTGTACTGTTTCAGGATTTGTATTACAGCAAGGTTTGTTTTTATTTTTTGTAACAATGTTTTTATTTTTTATAGTTATTCATGGGCACTCTCTAACTGTTGTTCAAGTGTTTAGATTGGACTATATTTCATTTATAACAATTAAGTCCCAAGTTCAATTTCTTTTATTATTGTTTGTGTGCACGCTGTCTCTGTTCCGTGTAGTACATTCCCCCACCGGTGATTAGAGAAGATTCCACAAACCTCAGTTTCTGGTTTCTCAGTACAGATTGGTCACGGAGCAGGGGCACTATGTATATACTGTGTATATTTAAGATGGGTGTATGCTAGTGTGGATCTACTCTTTGATAAAGCGCAGTTTTTTTGCGTGAAACGCGTAAGAGGTGTTCCTGTGCTGTTTTCTATGTGCCAATAAACTTAATTTCTACTAGTAGATGGCAGTCCGGTTCACTTTTTTCTCCTCAACGCACCTGCACTGCCATACAGCTTTACCTTCTCATTTAATCTTCTCGGGCAGGAGCACGCCGACAGTCCACGAGGACCCACGGAATGGAGTGTGTAAATCTGAAAGCTTTTTCTGACAGAAGTCACCAGCCTGGTGAAGGCTGACTGTGCCAAGGAGGAGAAGCGTGTCCCTACACTGATGCCGCCCCCTGCAGGGCGGGGAAGGGGTCAACGAGTGACCACATCCAAGGCAAAGTCCCCAGTTGAAAGGAAAGGGAAGCCCATTTCCATACCCCAGTTACTGGACGCGTTTAAGCCCCATTTACCGGCCCTTGTAATAGATGCCATGTCTGTCACTACGCCTGTGCTGGACATTCAGGACTGTGCTCAGGCCCATTTTGTCCCTGTGGTTCACAAAGAGTAGCACATGTAGATCCTACTGTACAGCCTTTTGTGTTAACCAGGTTTTCAGAGAATGTGGAAGAGGGGAGATTGTTCAGTGAAAGCACTGAAGAGTATGAAGGAGAAATACCTGTGTCCAGATGTATTAAGAGACCAGGGAGTAGAGGATCTATCATTCGTTTAGGAGGTCCTCGGGGTCTCCATCAGAGGTGTCTATAACAATATCTTCACCCTCTGTATCATGTAATGCCCTTTCACCTGTGCATACCAGATCTGATAGCGCAGGATCTGAGCCCCTATCACCTGATCAATGTAATTGGTGGTACCAGGTAGCCACAAGATGCAGAGCACAGCGAAGCAACAGGACTCCACGGGACAGCAGCGGTATGGTAAAAAAGATACTTTATTCACACATCATGGTGCAGACAGGGATGGGTGCAAAAAAACCTCCTTCTCTTACGCGTTTCACGCCTGTACGGCGCTTCGTCAGAGAGCGCAGGATCTGAGCCCCTATCACCTGATCAATGTAATTGGTGGTACCCTCTGTTCCAGGGGTATGCCCCTGAGTTAAAGTATACAAGGTTTATTCTGCGGAGTGGCCCTATAGTTTACCATTGGTGGGAGGAAGGTGCATTCACTATGGAGGAGTCAGCTGAAGCTCTCTTTGAGAGAGAGAGTGAGAGAGATAACATTGGGAGTACGTATCCCTAAGGGCTCTGAAAGTCTAAAATGAAGGATAACCCCTGAAAGATCCAGGGTTTTGGGTACTTCCCGGCCAGGTGTAAGAAATCGGGGAACACGTCCTTTGCGACGTGTTCTCTCCTTTTCTGTGGTGCGCGCACCCCCGCTATGCTTACAGAGCGTGCACGCACAGCTCTTCTAGAGTGCCACAGAGCTTAGCTCCGCCCCCTCGGACGCCATGCAGTGCTCCCCAGCTACGTGGCAAGTATTCATCTAGCCCACTTGTCTCCTGCAGCCAATTCTTGCCGCACCTCCGCTCCGCCTCTTTGCTACTGGATCCTGTGTGCTACAAATACCCTGCACTTCCCTTTCTGCTTTCCCGAGCATAACTGGTTCTAGCCTTGAGCTCCAGCGTTTGTTGTGCCTTGCTCCCTTGTCTTGTGTTTATTCCTGCAGTTTGATTCTACGTGTACTGACCTGGCTTGACTTCTGAACCCCTCTGGATATTGACCCCGGCTTACCCTCGACTCTGCGTACCTCTCCAAACCAGACCACGGCTATACGGATTTCTATGATTCTGACCTCTCCATCCCCAGACCATGGCTTAATGGACTTTGACTATTCTGACCTCTTTATCCCAGGACCTTGGTAAGTATCAGGACTAACCCGCTCTCTCCAACCCAGACCCGGCTATGTTGACAATCCGCCTGCTAGGCACGCTTCCGCTGCTGTGGGTGCGTGGTTCTATATTTCCCCATCTCAGTATCGGGGTCCTGTCTTTCTCGTGGGCAGCGTAAGCGTTACACAAGGGATCTGACCGGAAGGTGCTTAAGCTAAGTAAGAGCTAGGTTCCGGCAGTCCCATGGGTATCACTTCCCCTATGTCCTTGAACCTATCATGCAGGACATAGAGGGCAATCGCCATGAGTGTCTCAGGCTAGCTGTCATTGATTACCTGCAGCGTAAGACTAGCCATAAAGAGTTTCTTATGGATTCACTCATTTAATCTATCATGGGAGAATGGGTGATAGGCTGCTGCATCTATATAGATAGGGTGGAGGTCCGCCAGCAAACTGGTGTACCCAAGGTCTACTAAGTATGGGTAGAGGATTATGATGGGCAGACAGTAAAAAAGCCGGACCCTCACCATTACCACTAGGGGTAATACAGTTATCCCTGTCGGAAGTGAGGGTATATGATACGATGTATAACCATGTTGTATCAACTTATGTCATCTTGTAATTTCAGGATGGGGCAGCAAATTAAGACCCATGCGAGGCCGTTGGGAATTTCCCACAGGGGAGAGTGTAACATGATAAGTCCATTCTACCTGTCTCTCCCATTGTTACGTAAGCCCTTAGTAAGGTCAGGGCAGTAACAGGTTAATTCTGTGGGTATTACACTCCCTGCAGCCTCCTCTGTGATGGACAGATGTGAGGTGGTGACTCATGACCTGTGTAAGTCTATCAGGATAGGTACAGATCATGAGCCCGCTCCTAATCAGAGGAGTGGCCCAAAGTTAGAGCAGTCTTGCTCTGCCTTCCAAGGTGAGAGCATAGGCTGTCAGCCTCTCCCATGGTGTGGATGAGCTGGCCCACCCTAGGCCGAAAGGCCTAGGTAACATCAAGACTCAAGGCCCCATACTATCGGGGTGAGCACCATCTGAAGTCCTGGGATGTTGGACAGTATCACCTATGCTGTATGAAGGGTTGCAGCATGTCCAATAAAGCTACCTGTTCATTATACCTCTGCCTGGGTGTCTATTCCTGGGCAGGAGGGGTAAGGAGTGCAGTGGTGGGGACTGACATCCATACAACAAGGATCCCATCACAGCTGGAGGCACTGACACCATGAACACGAACCGAGAGACCACCCAAAAGCCTGTCCCATTTCCCCTTACCACTGCGGCTACTCCGCTCTCCTGTACCAGCAGGTATGCCTCAGCACCACACTAAATAGTAATTCAGTCCTTCTCCCAGAGGGGGGGTGGGGGGGAACATGGGTTACAAAAGAAATATGGAGAACACAGAATATTAGTAATGTTTCAATGGTACTTTTAATGTTCATAATGCAGGGGTAGACAACAGTATAAAATACTTCGGGAGCCAGTGTTTTGTTCGGTAACAGGAGAGGGGGGCATTCCAGATACCCCGAACTCCTCCTATCGGTGGCTCTGTGTCAGTGTGTGTGTGAGTGTGTATCTATGACAAGCAGACAGACACTCTTTCTCACACACAGATATTCTCTCACAGACACTCTGAGCCAGTTACATCGCTGGGATGAAGTCCTGGTTTTCGCGTCATAGGCGGATCCCAAGTCCCCGGGATTAGGGTGCACCCAGTAGCACGTGGTTCAGCACCAACGCTGGACACAACCTTGTGGCCTTCGGCGGGAGGCCGGATGCCATTTTGGGCCATTATAACAGTCTCCTCGATCTTAAGAGCAGGCCCGTCGCCACAAGTCGACTCTGGTTCTTGAATCGTATCTGACCCCATCGCTGGGGCCGGGTGAACGGAAACCATCTCAGGCCTTGTCTTGGTTGGTGGGGCTTGGTACTCATCAGTCATAGGCAGTAGAAGACTAGACACAAGATTGCTGGCCCCATTCACGGAGAAAATAGCCCCCCAAACAAGGTCTTCTTCCGGGAATGTACATGGCCCAAGCACATCAAACTAGTGATCCCATCAGTGGGTATATCCAGAAAACGTTCTGGCAATGAGTAGTAGGCAAAGTCCATATCGGCTGACCTCACTTTATGTAAACACGGGCACAAAATAAATGGGTAACTCACTCCTCTTGCCCGCCAGGCTCTAGGGAACTGAGGGTACGGTTCACTACATCCGGTACCTCCCTCGTTCTCCAAAGTCTTTAGACATAGGCTGTCAGCGTGTCCCCTCCTTCCTGTGGAGATTGGAGGAGGGATACGCAGCAACATGGAGGGGGCATGACTCTGACTCCGGCTTGAGGTAGTCACATCGCTTGGGTGGTTTACTGGCTGTCGCACCAGACCCTTACAGAACTTTACAACAAGGCATGCAGATTGTTTGCAAGCCTTCCATGCGGTTCCTATTCTTGGTGGGTACCGCCATTTTGGATTGTGCGGCTCACGTGGTGCATGCCCGGGCAGGGGGATCTCCATTTTGAGCAAAGTCCGTTCTCCGTCTGTATAGGAATTGCAATTCCAACGGGAGTCCATTTTCTGTGGATCTGTACAGCACATGGTTGCGGTCTACAAAGAGTAGGATGTAGACCAGGCTAGCAAAGCTCCATCTCGATATGCTGTACACAATTACAGTCCATTACAAGCACTCTGTGGTTCCATGATCTGGCTATGGCTAGTAGTACTCTGGGCTTCTTCTAGTGGAGGTTCAGGCACCTTGTACATCAGACATCCCTCCTAAAATACTCCCTATCAGTACTCTTACGCCGTCCCACTTGGCTGCCAGTATTGCAGACCCTCTCCAGAGGTCCCTGGAACTCAGTTAACCAGAGCACCCCCTTTAGGCATCCCGACTACCCGCCTCAGGACAACTTAGAACAGCAATAGCCCTTGTCTACAAACCATTCACCCGATAGGGCAGTCTATGTCATAGCTCCACGGCGGGGAAATTGGTCCCTGGTTATGGTATGCCCCTGGACACTATACCTCGCCTCCCTCCTTCTTTAGCACTTATTGTGGAAGCGTACCTTGTTACTTCCAGCTTTGTTTCACTGAAAGCCTGTCCTGTTACAGATCTCAGCAGCTCCTCTAAATAAAACGGGGTTTCACCCGGTGGGAGATTTGTCCATTACTACGGTGTATGGTGCATATACCTGCTGGTAACAGGAGGGCTGAGTCGTCCGCCAGTGGTAGTGGGTACACAGGACTATGCTTCTGGGGTTCATAACCCACATATCTCTTTAACAGTGCAGTGCCTCCATCTGCCACAAGCTCCAGGAACTGAAGGTGATCTCCCACGGTAGAACTTATTACCTCTCCCCCCAGTAAGGTCACGCACCAGGCAGGAGGTATATAACAACAGGAACGGTTTATTATCTTCTATACAGCACAGTTACATGGCATGCTTCTGCCCGATGCAGTACTCAGCTCTCACTGAAGGATGGTCCCTGGACCACCACTACAGGCCAAGTGCACCCGCTCTTCCCCACCTCCCTAGCAGAGGTATGGTCCACACTCACTCTCCCCCGGAGGGAAGAGTACAAGGGAAGGCCTCAATCTCAGGCTCCCAGTTGTGTGACCTGCCTTCCTCAGTGGGGGAAGGTACACTACTAAATTTGGGGCGGTACTGCCCTTAAGTACAGCCAGGAGGAGGGCACTAGGTCTGGCTCATGATTAGTCATGCCGAGGCCTGATGTCACTGCCACCCGCTGTCACTCAAGTGCAGCTCCAAGGAGGGAGAAAACCCCATATCACACTGATTGTACCAATGTCACGGGAGCTTGTGCAGGGTTATAATATACACAAAATAACTGGGTTGAATTGAATGCGACCGTAATATAATAAAGAAAGTGTATTCCTTAAAAAAGGTGAACACACAGAATATACAAATAACACACAGGATATATACACTTACTTTGGGGAATGGGCAATGAAGTAATCTGGATCTGGATTAGCAATTCATCAGGCAATCATGTATCATTCAGATGTTGTAACAAAGACACTGGGCATAGGGCTTACACTCGTTTATATGGGATTTAAGCCCTATCCCTTAACATTGGGTGTCAGGTATTGGTTAACAATTACCTACACTCAATGACCCTTTGCCAGCTAACGTGGGAAGCACTTTGATACCTGCCCCCAGGTAACTGGCACATGTGCACAATTCCTTACTTTGGGTCTCATTTTCTTAACCCCACACTAAAAAATTGGCGCCTCTGAGTCTGCCAGAAGAGGATCTGGACAGGAAAACCTTTGTCTGCAAGTGTGATTTATAACACCTATAGAACTACTCAAGTCTGCTCTTCCCCGCCCTAGCATATACAATCAGGGTGGGGGAGCCTATGATCAGGGGGCCTGGTGTAGACATATGGTCGCCCCCTGAACATTAACATACTGCAGAGCCAGTATCCCTTGCGGGCTTTTATGCCAGACCCAAAATACAGTACATTTCTTAAAACACAAACATATTAAAATAATCCGTTCGGTTGGGCCGAGCGGGCTGGAAATTGCCAGACCCTCATGCCGGTGAGGACTCTCCATGGTGGCCAAGTTTCAGCTCGCTACGACCCACCGAACGGGAGTTACAATAAAAGACTTTAAATATACCTTTTGCAGCAGTGGCATTTTCCTGCCATTGAAGTCAATGGGAAAAGCCCACCTTAAACAATTAACAATACTCTGTTCTGTTGCTCAGAGAGGGTCGAGAATTGCCATGCAGTCATGCCAGAACGATGACTACATGGTGGCCAAATCCCAGCCCTCGGGTCCTTACAAAACCCTAGTTATGGGTTCCAGGTTTTTACAGTTTTTAACTTAGCCGTTTTCAACTGGCAGCTTTTACCTCCATTGGAATCAATAGGGCCGGCGCAGCCATAGGATTCAATGGGACCTCCGCTACTATTGGAGTCAATGGGCAACCCACACTTTTTACAGTTAACCCTACTCCGTTCAGTTGAGGGGAGAGGGCTGGTAATTGCCATGCAGTCATGCCGGAGCATTGACTACATGCTAGCCATTCTAGTCCCTACAGAACCAGAGATCTGGGTTTACACTTTTCACACTTTCTTACTTAGTGTTTTAAAGCCACGCGGCTTTTCTCCGCCATTGCGGTCAATGGTGGGACCCTCCTGGCCGGTGCAACCCTTTCTCACCGCCATTGACTGTCGGACCGTGTTGGGGTCGAGTGAGGGGGTTCCTATGGGCTAGGGGCAAAAATAATTTTATTTCTGGTCACCCTAGAACAAAAGTTTCACACACTTATTGGTGGTGAACTTGACTGAAGCCTAGTACCCATGCCAATTGAGAGATCAAGCTCTTTCATAGACAATGTATCCGCTTTCGAGGTTTGCGGTTTGGCTGGCTGCAGCTTGTCTCCGCAGGTCGGACTCGAGGAATCCCCATTGAAACACATTACTCCATTCACTTTCAATGGGGAAGCTCTGCTCCTCCTCTCGGGCGTCACCTGCAGGTCTTCTCAGGTATCGGGCCCAAAACGTGGAATCTCCATAGGATTGCATGGCGCTTCAATGGCGACCTATGTACAGGCTGCAAAGGGAGACTGAAAAGGCAGGAAAGGGAACAAAGGGCCATAAACATGTAAATGCAATTAACCCTTTCCCTCCCGACCTGATCCCAGTGTATGTGGTTGGTGCATACACTGGAAAGGGACAAACACCGATAAATGGAACCATATATACATTCCGCAAAGAGAACACATCTTGCCCTGGGGCAGGGGAATAAATATATTTATTTTCGCTGCGCTTTTTTGGCTCATGATCGAGTCTTATTTACTCTGGTAACCTAGCGTTCCATTTATTTTAGTTGAGTTATCACTCCAAATAAAATTACTATTTTAACTCATTCACTCCTCACACCATCGTAGTTATTCCCCTTCCAACACACTGTGATCTGTGCACCTGTTTGAGTGCTCTCCATTGGGGTTCTTTCTCTCCCAGTACCGGAATAAAAATACATGTAATCACTCTGACTGTGAGAACATGATAACCAAAGGGACATACATTTTGGTTGTGAAGCAGGGGAACATATGTATTTTAGGTACATTTTTTATTAACCCCTCACTTCCCAGACGGTTACAGGGGGTGCGTAATGGGAGTGACCCCTTTATTACTGGCTTGGCACCCCGTTACCATCAAAACCAGGGTTTACTGCTAGCCCAAGGGCAGAATAATAGCCATCAGGTGAACTGGCTACAACAGTATATCACCTCATTAGACCAATCCATATTTTGTACCCTCATGAATTCATAACATTGCATTCTTATTGACAAGGTTCTTAATTTTTCTACCTCAAATTGATCAACATATTATTCACAGAATGTGTAACGGTGTACAGTATCTAATGTCCTTGACAACATCTGTTAGTGCTCAATCCTATCATTATGCAGACCAGTTAACATAAATGGCACATTTGATCTCTTCCTAGATGAAAGTAGCTATTCTCAAGAGGTGCAGTATTCACTCATGTTTAATGTTCCATCATTTCAATATCCTCACAAATTACTTGTAGGGCAATCTATGTTTTAAAATGAATTTGCTGATAACATATATCATTTTGAGCTTTATTCTTGGTGAAGGCCAAAAGCATAAGATATTCAACACCTGCCACACCTTTGGTCTCATCACAGTGACATGCAATAACAAACTATTTGATCTTCACTTGTGATTTATCATATATTATAATGTCCACATTTATTACACTTTGCATTTTACATTTCAGGACTAATCTAAGAATGTGTTATTTCCTTCTAGCTATGAAAAAGCTTTGGTGTACCACTGTAAGGCATAAAGTAATTCACAACTTCAACGTCATTACAACCTCTTTATTATTTTAAGTACATCCTGTATATATATATAAAGAAAGAAAACAGAGAGCGCACGCCCCATAGTGTGATCCTGTACATTTATGATAGGGAGGGGTTGGTGGGGGGATTAAAAACACTTACAAAGTATAAGTGAAAAACAAGCAATTTGTGACAAAATTATTATCACCACCGATGCAGGCCGTCTCGTGACGTATTAGAATCCAACTGGAACCCTTGGGCAATGCATCCGACAGTGTCCGTCCTTTCCGCGCTCAAATGATGTCCTCCACGCAATGTGTCATCAGAGTAGGCCTCAATGCTGCTCCTACACGCTCCGGCCGTAAAGCATGCAGACAACGTGATGACGTAATGTCGTAATTTACGTCACTTAGGGACATCATTTGATCGTGGAAAGGACGGACACTCTCGGATGCATTGCCCAAGGGTTCCAGTTGGATTCTAATACGTCACGAGATGGCCTGCATCGGTGGTGATAATAATTTTGTCACAAATTGCTTGTTTTTCACTTATACTTTTTAAGTATACCAACCCCTCCCTATCATTAAATGTACAGGATCACACTATGGGGCGGGCGCTCTCTGTTTTCTTTCTTTTTCTATAGAATTTGCCTTGGAAGTGGTTCTTCCATGTGAGAGCTGCCGTGGACCCCTGGATCCTGTATCAATCCCTGTGTAACCCATCAGGATTCATTTTGGGGTTTGGACTATTACAATTGGACATTTTTTATATATTTTTTTATTAATTTTATTATTTGTATGTTTTTGTAATAGAGTGTTTAGTTAGTCAATATTAATTTTAAGTATACTCACTATAGGATTGTTTTTTATCTTTAAACATAGTAATTTGCAAAGGTTTTTTTTATTGTTCACTGGTTTATGAGTGGCGCTACTATAATCACTTTTCTTTTGGCTATATATATATATATATATATATATATATATATATATATATATACTGATGGGACGGCCGTTATTCCGAACATTTAACGCGGTGTGTAGATTGGAATACCAATGCAATGGCGCGTAATTTATTTGAATCGTGCCTACTTAAACACGCGGCTTGTTTATCGTTTTGTCCGGGTCAGAAAAGGGCATTTTAGCGTTGTCTGCAATACCGTCGAGAAACTCAAGTGGGCGATCGCGAGTTGTTGTCATAAAAGTCCAATAGCAATTCAATGTCTGTATTATACACAGAGCAGCATGTGTACTGTACTGTGCAGTATACAGTACGCAGAGTAGCTTGAAACGCATAGGCGTGTCACAGTTTCACATTTCTGCGCATTAAACATTATGATGACCTTTTGAAAATATTTATTTGAACTGATAATCCATCATACAGCGCTCTCGCCCCCCGCACACACACACGAGGCTTAAGGATTTCAACTTCTTATCTACAGTACACCTCTCCCACACCATTCATTTGTAATGGATGGCTTTCTGGCTTGAATCTTCCCGAGTGTGGCCTTATAGTACATTCCTGCGCATGCGTATACTGTATGACTTCCCAGTAGAAGTTCAAGTCTGAAAAAAAGTTTTTTTTTTTTGTTACAGTATTTATTTTTCTTTTCTCGACATGGGCTTGCATTTATTGTTTCTTTTCATTTTCAGAACTGCCGCAATGAAAAAAGGAAGGGGGGGGGTGTAAGATAATAGCACGGTGTTCATGTACAAACCAGCCTGTATCTTACACAAACACCCCTCTCCCACCCTCTCTCAGTAGTTAATGTATAGAAATTCGTTTTTGCCAAAAAAAAAAAAGTGTGTTTAATTTTTTTTTAAATACTGTATTGTTATTGTTTAATCATTTATTTCTGTTAATCAGGCACATGTAAGTATGATACAGGCACTTTACAGCACTTTAAGTACTGTATGGCACTCAAACTAACCATGTCTGCATTTATTGTTTCTTTTCATTTTCAGAACTGCCGCAATGAAAAAAGGAAGGGGGGGGGGGGGGAATGTGTAAGATAATAGTACAGTGTTCATGTACAAACCAGCCTGTATCTTACACAAACCCCCCTCCCTCTCCCACCCTCTCTCAGTAGTTACTGTATAGAAATTCGTTTTTGCCCCCCCCAAAAAATTGTTTAAATTTTTTTTTGTTGAAATACTGTATTTTCAGAGCTGCAGCCCCCTCTCTCCCCGATCTCCCCCATCTCGCAATGCCATAACGAAGAGAAAGACAAGAGTTACTGTACTGTATTTTTGTACTGTATTATGCATTAAAAATTAAAATCTATTTTTTAAACCGACCCACCTCTTTCAGACCTGAAATTCTTATGAACAGTTCAACAAACAAAGCATTACACTTCACAATAGTTTGGGAAAAAATATATATAAAAATAAAAAATGTTTTATAAAAATGATTATATTTTTATTGTTTAATCAATCATTTCTGTTAATAATGCAATAAAATTCTATAGAAAAATACTATTTTCCTGCATGTCTTCTGCCCAGCTCATGATAATCATGCAACAGTACATTTACGTGAATGGCTTTGTTAGAGGGCTCTGTTGTTGTGCTGTTGATAAGCTTTGAACTTCAAGTTGACTTGTTTAGTTACAGTACAGTAGCAGTTTTAGAAGGGCTTGCTTAGCTAGGCCTGTATCTCACACAACATGTTAATCTTATTACTAGTGGAGGGGAGGAGTGTTGCGTTGAAGAAAAGGCAAGTAAGAAGGGCTTAGCTTATCGCACTTGCGCATGCGTGGCATGGTGCATGGTTTGTCAGAGGTGTTGATAAGAAGTTGAAATCCTTGATCCTTGTGTGTGTGCGTGGGGGGGGGGGGGTGAGGGGGTGCGAGCTGTGCGAGATGTATGAAGTTCAAAGCTGTAGTTCAAAGACATATTCTCAACAGATATTAGGGAAAAAAGGGGGAAAGTTTGCGCCAAAAAAGAATTTTGCCTACTGTTCAATATGTGGTTCCAGTCCTTTCCACAAAGTGATTTCACTGCCTGAGTCTTTCAGAGGTTATTCACCAACCTCTGTGTGGATTTGAGTAGAAAAAAGGGTGAAATGTCCTCGGGCGCGTCACTCTGCTTGCGGCTCCACAGCGTGTATTATATGCAAGGCAAAGGAGAGAGAGAAGGGCCACAGTGAAAAAAGACAGCTCAAAGTTTTGCACACTTTTTCATCAGGGTAGAGAGAAGGGGGGGGGGGGTTGGGAGGGGTGAGAAATGAAGACAAGGGAAAGCTGATATTAAATCAAACTTGTTGACTGGGGACACACTCACATTAAAAACTCTCAAAACTTGATTTGATGTCTCCTCCTCTTTTTGTAGTTGGAGTCTTGAACAGATGTCTTCTCTTCTATGTGCAGTTAAATGGATTGAGGCCGAGGAAATGCCTCCTAATATCTTCCTTAGTAAAAGAATAAAAGGGAAAAAATAGTGCAATACAGTTTATTCACGAATAAAAACTAGAGATTTAAAACTTACAAGCGACCGATCAATTCGAGCATAGGAAGGAGATGCCGCCAGGCTCCACAGCTTGTCCCTTTCTGGGCTGTGGTGTCCCGTCTCGGCTGGTTCCCGCTTGGCAGATGTGTGCTGTCTGTGGCTTGGGTTGCAGGTGGCCGCAGTGCGGATGTCCAGAGCCCGTGCACAGGCTATGTCCTCCTCCTCCGGCCGCCTATCTTCCCCGTGCAGACAATTCCAGGCTTCCCTGCTCCGCTGCGCATGCGCAGACGGTGAGACGCCAGGGCCAGGGAAATCAGAACTCCTCGCTATGGTGGCTTGTAGAGACCAAAAAACGTCAGACGCGTTTCGCCAATGCTTCCTCAGTGACGTCAGCAAGTTCGGGGTAGCAGTAGTCTTTTATACCTTGTGGAGTCTCCGATCTTAACCTTTACAGTGCTGGTTTTGCTCTGACTGTATATCATTTCATTTTCAGCCGGATATATACTAGTACATCAATTAATATACACAATAAAGTTAAGGTGTTGCACATAACAATATTTTAAAAACAGGTGGCATATTTAGAAAACCTTTATTAATCATATGTCTCCTGTGAGTGTTAAAAAGGAAGTCTAAAAGTAGAGATCAATTGAGCAGTTAAGGTAGAAAGGTAGTTAAAACCTATTAAATTGATTGAAATAGTCTTGTTTGTATTTATGAATTCAGTTGGAAGTCTTCAATGAGGGAATTATTAAGAACATAATTTATTAAGAATGTGAGTGGCTAGCTAATATAGTATTTAAAATCATGGATTTCTGAAGATGCCGTCTGCTTCACAACAATTTATAACACGACGTATGCAATAAATACTTTATAATGACTAATATTATTTTGACATGCTAAATGACTAATAAAACATGCGTATTGAGTCAGAGTTTTTGTTTGAAAGGATCTTTTAACATTAAGGGAGAAATGCGGTAATTTCCATATCCAAATTTAACCCCTTGGGTGCCAGGGATTGGAGTGTGAAAATCCAGAAGGATTCTCTTCTATTGATTTTCTTAATGTAATCTCCTCCCCTCCAGTCGGGTTTAACAATTTCAATCCCAAAGAATTTTAGACAAGATGGGTTTTTGTTATGTTTAATTTTGTAGTGGTTTGAGACACTATGCGTCTCTAAACCATTGCATATATTTCTAATATGTTCTCCCAATCTTGTTTTAAGTTTCCTTATTGTTCTACCCACATACTGTAGGTTGCAACCACATTGTAGCACATAGATCACCCCTTTACCGTCACAGGTGATATGTGATTTAATATTATAATTTAAATTGGACACGATACTATTAAAGGAAGTTACCCTAATGTTAGTTAATGTATTGTTCCGACAGGCCTTGCAGTTTAGGCACTTTTTGAAGCCCTTTGTTAGTTGATCTAACCAACAGCTTTTGGTTTTTGGAGGTAAAAAGCTGGGCACCAATTTCTGCTTGATATTTGGTGTTCTTGAATAAATTACAGTAGGCTTATCTCCGATTATTCCTTTTAAAAAATCATCTTGTTTTAAAATAGGCCAATGTTTCTTTAAAATCACTTCAATTTCTTTTGAATTTGTGCTGTAAGTTGTGGTAAAAGGAATAAAAACATCTGATTTGTTTTGTGTCTTTTTATTATTGTAAACTAGCATATCTTTTCTATCAACCTCCCCTACTTTTTGTAACGCTTTGTCAATGGTTTCTTTATTGTAATCCTTCTCTAGGAACTTATTTTTCATAGGGATTATCTGTTCCTCAAAATCTCGTATTTTAGTACAATTGCGTTTTAAGCGCCGGAATTCCCCATAGGGGACATTCTCCAACCAATTTCGCTTATGGCAACTGTTGGCTTTGATAAAATTATTACAATTGACTGTTTTAAAATGTGTTCTTGTATTAATTGCTCCGTCTTCAATAAAAATTTCTAAATCCAAAAATATCACTTTGGATATGCTTGAATCATAAGTAAAAATCAAATTCAAATTGTTGATATTTATAGTGGTAAAAAAGGTTTGTATTGATTCGAGGTCGCCTTTCCATATGATGATAATATCATCTATATAGCGTCTGTAGAGCACCAGGTTTGCCTCCCATGTCTTGTTGGGCCAGATTACTTGATCTTCCCACCATCCAAGAAACAAATTAGCATAACTGGGGGCAAACCTGGTGCCCATTGCGGTCCCTCGTTTCTGCAAGAAGTATTCCCCCTCAAACCAAAAAACATTGTGATGTAAAATGAAGCTAATCCCCTCTGTTAAAAAGCTTTTCTGTGTATCTTCCAGTTCTAAGTATTTATCTAGACAATACCTCGTGGCATCACACCCCTGCACATGATCTATGCATGTGTAGAGTGATGTGACGTCGCAGGTAGCAAGTATATAGTCAGACTGCCATTGAATCTTCTCTAGTGATTGTATCACCTGTGTTGTGTCTTTAATGTGTGAAGGCAACTTTTTAACTGCAGGTTGCAGTATGGTATCTATATAGGCAGAGAAGTTCTGGGTTAAGGAGCCGATCCCAGATATTATGGGTCTTCCTGGGGGGTTTGTTAAAGATTTATGCATCTTTGGCAGGTAATAGAAGACCGGTGTTCTCGGATTCTGAGTTGTTATAAAGTCATGTTCTTTTTTTAAAAGAATCCCTTTCTGGAGGCCATCATCTAAGAGTTCTGAAAGTTCTTTTGTATAAGATATAATTGGATTTGATCTTAGTTTCACATATGTATTAGTATCCCCCAAAAGTCTTTCTGCCTCCTTTATGTAGTCTGAAGTGTCTAAAATCACCACTCCACCTCCTTTATCGGCTGGTTTGATTACCAGCTCTTTATTATCGGCTAAATTATCCAAGACTTCTCGTTCCTTCTTAGTAAGGTTTGGTCTTGTTTTACCTTTTTTAGTTCCTATTTTCCTTAAATCTTCTTCCACCAGCTTTTGAAAGGTTTCCAAATATGGGCCCCTACAAAAGCTTGGGTAGAATGTGGAGGGTTTTTTTAATGCCGTATGTGTAAAGAGATTATTTGTATCTCCTCCACTCGTCAGGCCTGTATCTCCCTGGTCAGTCTTAGTTTTTTCAAAGTACCTTTTTAGGGTCAGTCTTCTTATATATTTCTGAGCATCCATGAATGTTTGAAATACTGACGCTCTATTAGATGGGGCGAAATTGAGCCCTCTACTTAGAATACCCTCTTCTTCTTTATTTAAAATGTGTTTGCTAAGATTGAATATTCCTGAACTGATATTAACTTTCTCTATCTTCGTTGCTCTCTTCTTCCCCCCTCTGCAGCCTCTCTTCTTCCTCCATCTCTTCTTTCCCTGGATGTTATGTCCGAGGTTGCTCTCCACATCCGCGGGTAATATCCCTCTGGTTCTATGTCTCGTTCCCACCCTCTCCTTTGATCTAGAAAAGGGAGGTCTCTATTCTGATATTGATTGTCACTCCTCCATGGTGATCTAATCCTTTCACCCTCTCTTCTTTCTCTTTGATTACCTCCTTCATAGCCTCTATCCCTTCTATATTGATACTCTCTAGAGGTTGTATCTTTATTCTCTCTACCATGATATTCTTTTTCTTTATATGCTCTAGAATTTCCGTCATCTTTTCTATTATTATTAGTGGCTTTCCAATTTGTGTATTTACTTTGTTTAGAGTTATCTCTAAAATAATCTCTATTCTCCTTACGATTATTGGGCTGTGTGTATCTATGCCTATCTCTTCCTTTCTCTTTTTCTTTTTCTCTTTGCTCTGGTTTTTGTTTTCTAGCTGACTTACTTCTTTCTCTTTTTTCTCTTTTATCAATTGTCCTTGAGCTACTTCTTTCCTTCTGTGTTGCTACTACCCCGTTGCTTTTATCTTTGGTTTTGTAATCTCGGTATTTATTTTCTTCATAATCTATTCTATCCCTTTTAAATTTAGTCCTCTTATTGTCTTTTGTTGTTTCTTCTAGTTTATCTAGTCTATCTTTAATTTCTATTTCGCAGTGGTTAAACTCCTCATGTTCTTCATATGCTTCTAAATTACGCTGTGTTTCAATAATTTCTTTGTCGATCCTTTTTAATGTCTCCCCCCTTGTGATTGTTATGAATCGCATTAGTTCAAAAGAACAATTGTCTAGGATTCTATTCCATTCTTTAATGAATGTGGGGTTATCTTGTTCTAACGTTGGATTTTTATATAGACGTAACCCCCTGGGTATTCTAGATTTTGCAATATATTTTTCTATTGCTGCCAGTTCCCAACACACTTTTATTTCTTCTGTCATTAGTTTTTCTAAATTTTGGAATTCGAAAAACATTTTATCCTCATCTAGACCAGGACTAATAACAATTTCATCTGTAGTGATCATGTCTTCTCCTAGTGAGGTGTCAAAAACATCTTCTAAGATGGAACCTCTATGTAGTCTGGTATAGTTTAGTGATAATTTCTCCATATTGTAGGGTACTTTTAGGCTGCAAACTAAATGAATACAACAGATATTAGGGAAAAAGGGGGGAAAGTTTGCGCCAAAAAAGAATTTTGCCTACTGTTCAATATGTGGTTCCAGTCCTTTCCACAAAGTGATTTCGCTGCCTGAGTCTTTCAGAGGTTATTCACCAACCTCTGTGTGGATTTGAGTAGAAAAAAGGGTGAAATGTCCTCGGGCGCGTCACTCTGCTTGCAGCTCCACAGCGTGTATTATATGCAAGGCAAAGGAGAGAGAGAAGGGCCACAGTGAAAAAAGACAGCTCAAAGTTTTGCACACTTTTTCATCAGGGTAGAGAGAAGGGGGGGGGGGTTGGGAGGGGTGAGAAATGAAGACAAGGGAAAGCTGATATTAAATCAAACTTGTTGACTGGGGACACACTCACATTAAAAACTCTCAAAACTTGATTTGATGTCTCCTCCTCTTTTTGTAGTTGGAGTCTTGAACAGATGTCTTCTCTTCTATGTGCAGTTAAATGGATTGAGGCCGAGGAAATGCCTCCTAATATCTTCCTTAGTAAAAGAATAAAAGGGAAAAAATAGTGCAATACAGTTTATTCACGAATAAAAACTAGAGATTTAAAACTTACAAGCGACCGATCAATTCGAGCATAGGAAGGAGATGCCGCCAGGCTCCACAGCTTGTCCCTTTCTGGGCTGTGGTGTCCCGTCTCGGCTGGTTCCCGCTTGGCAGATGTGTGCTGTCTGTGGCTTGGGTTGCAGGTGGCCGCAGTGCGGATGTCCAGAGCCCGTGCACAGGCTATGCACACATCCAATAGCAATTCAATGTCTGTATTATACACAGAGCAGCATGTGTACTGTACTGTGCAGTATACAGTATGCAGAGTAGCTTGAAACGCATAGGCGTGTCACAGTTTCACATTTCTGCGCATTAAACATTATGATGACCTTTTGAATATATTTATTTGAACTGATAATCCATCATACAGCGCTCTCGCCCCCCGCACACACACACGAGGCTTAAGGATTTCAACTTCTTATCTACAGTACACCTCTCCCACACCATTCATTTGTAATGGATGGCTTTCTGGCTTGAATCTTCCCGAGTGTGGCCTTATAGTACATTCCTGCGCATGCGTATACTGTATGACTTCCCAGTAGAAGTTCAAGTCTGAAAAAAAGTTTTTTTTTTTTGTTACAGTATTTATTTTTCTTTTCTCGACATGGGCTTGCATTTATTGTTTCTTTTCATTTTCAGAACTGCCGCAATGAAAAAAGGAAGGTGGGGGGGTGTAAGATAATAGCACGGTGTTCATGTACAAACCAGCCTGTATCTTACACAAACACCCCTCTCCCACCCTCTCTCAGCAGTTAATGTATAGAAATTCGTTTTTGCCAAAAAAAAAAAAGTGTGTTTAATTTTTTTTAAAATACTGTATTGTTATTGTTTAATCATTTATTTCTGTTAATCAGGCACATGTAAGTATGATACAGGCACTTTACAGCACTGTAAGTACTGTATGGCACTCAAACTAACCATGTCTGCATTTATTGTTTCTTTTCATTTTCAGAACTGCCGCAATGAAAAAAGGAAGGGGGGGGGGGAATGTGTAAGATAATAGTACAGTGTTCATGTACAAACCAGCCTGTATCTTACACAAACCCCCCTCCCTCTCCCACCCTCTCTCAGTAGTTACTGTATAGAAATTCGTTTTTGCCCCCCCAAAAAAATTGTTTACATTTTTTTTTTTGAAATACTGTATTTTCAGAGCTGCAGCCCCCTCTCTCCCCGATCTCCCCCATCTCGCAATGCCATAACGAAGAGAAAGACAAGAGTTACTGTACTGTATTTTTGTACTGTATTATGCATTAAAAATTCAAATCTATTTTTTAAACCGACCCACCTCTTTCAGACCTGAAATTCTTATGAACAGTTCAACAAACAAAGCATTACACTTCACAATAGTTTGGGAAAAAATATATACTGTATAAAAACAAAAAATGTTTTATAAAAATGATTATATTTTTATTGTTTAATCAATCATTTCTGTTAATAATGCAATAAAATTCTATAGAAAAATACTATTTTCCTGCATGTCTTCTGCCCAGCTCATGATAATCATGCAACAGTACATTTACGTGAATGGCTTTGTTAGAGGGCTCTGTTGTTGTGCTGTTGATAAGCTTTGAACTTCAAGTTGACTTGTTTAGTTACAGTACAGTAGCAGTTTTAGAAGGGCTTGCTTAGCTAGGCCTGTATCTCACACAACATGTTAATCTTATTACTAGTGGAGGGGAGGAGTGTTGCGTTGAAGAAAAGGCAAGTAAGAAGGGCTTAGCTTATCGCACTTGCGCATGCGTGGCATGGTGCATGGTTTGTCAGAGGGGTTGATAAGAAGTTGAAATCCTTGATCCTTGTGTGTGTGCGTGGGGGGGGGGGAGGGGGTGAGGGGGTGCGAGCTGTGCGAGATGTATGAAGTTCAAAGCTGTAGTTCAAAGACATATTCTCAACAGGTCATCATAATGTTTTGATCTCCACACCCCCAAATAAAAATCACAGTACTACAGTATGCCACCCACCTCAGAAAGAACGTACATGACTAGTGTGGAATTAAAAAGCAACAGTACTGTTTGAATCTCATAATATCCATAATTGCTATGCAAGCCCATGGCAATAACCCCCAAAAATATATATTTGTAAAACTTGAGTTAAAAAATAAAATTTATTTTTTGACCGACCCCCTATTGCAGACCTGAAATTCTTATTAACAGTTCAACAAAGCATTGCACTTCACATACTGTAATGTACTGCAAGGGCATTTCTCTTACCTGTTATTAAAAAAAATGTACAAATGAGACATACAGCACAGTATAGTACTGTACACGCATGCGCATACCAGTAAAAGAAAAACAGTAATACTGTTGCAAAATTTGAAAGCATTGAATAATAAATAATACATACTGTACTAGAATAAATGATATAATTTTTTATTTTTGGTGTTTATAAGAAAAGTTGTGATAATGACAGACAGTACTGTACAGTGTAAAAAAAAGATTTGAAGATTAAAAAAGCAGCATACTGTACAGTATAAGGTTTTCTATAAAGCTCACAATTGTTCTACTGTATCAATAAAAATGGCACTGTCACTAAATGTTTGCCTACTTGGCAAACAATGCGCATGCAACTTTAATGCGCAAATTTGATGTCAAAGTTTCTTTTCTGGGGAAAAACAAACAAATATGCTATTATTACCGGTATTGCGCATGCGTCAAGTCGTGTCATTGGGAATTAAAGCAGCCGTTCAAGCAATATCCTACATCTGTGTCTGTAGGATGAGAACAAACTTCTGATTGGCTCTGACTCTTCAGCCCCACCCTCTCCCTACATTTTTAAGCTGCAGCGTCACATACTTCGACGGCCAATCAAATCATTCTTTAAAGTGCACTCAACAGAGAAACATCCCCTCAACTCGCATACAGAATTGTATTGATGCACTGTAAAGTATGTACAGTTTTGTTTAAAAAATAATTTTGTTTTGACACACGCAAGCTTGAACTGCAGCTCTAAACTTACAGTAATACTGTCATGTACTGTACAGTACAGTATAGTGTAATACATTGTAGTAGTTTACTGTAATGTATATTTACCTTCATTATAAACTTTGCCAAACGGGAGGTGATGACTCACTGTGACTCCTCAAGTCTGCATTATAGTTGACAGGTGACAGCTGACCTGGTACACTTGTAGTTGACAGCTGATGAAGCGGGAAATCATTTTGGTACTGGTAAATGCAAGCTTGCTGGTACCTGTATGCAAAATCATGCTCAGGCTGGAAATTTTCCAGGTATTCAGGCGGGGACAGGTACAATGGATTGCCGTTCACCAGGTTATCACTGACGGTCGGACCGGCCGGTGCTGGTGCTGTTGCCGGCACATTGCTGGATTGGGATTGAAGATTCTTATATGGGTTAAAACCGACCTTTCTTCTTTTGAAATTGCCATGATCAAACATACTGTGAAATTCTGGCATGACACCCCAATACCCACAAATCTCTCCGGCAGGAGGGGCAATGCGAAAAAAACACTGATTGTTACATAAGGTTTTTCTTATCGCACGCTTCCACCCATGAACATCTGGTGAAAACTTGTAAAAATCGTAGTTCGAAATGAAATATTCACATATTTCAGATACAGTCGCCATTTTATCTGCTGCAGCAATTATTGCCGAATATATTAAAAATGCATAACTACAGTCATTTTTTTTATACGCCTGTGGTGTAGCCATAATGTCCACTCAGCAATAGTGCGGGGAAAGAATGTAAAAAAAAGTCACACATTGAGTATTTAAAGCTTTTTAATAAGAACGCCTAATTTGATAATGTCTTCGAAAAATCAAGGTCAATTCACAATGGGCCACTGTAAGTATGTACCAGTATAGACGTGGGTGCTATCTGTTTTAAACACCTGCACCCTTACATTGTAGCAAAGTACTGTAGCACTGTACCATGCACATTACAATTCAATACAATTCATTAAATGCATTAATTTCTGCCACCTGACGGATACGCAAAGAATAACAACCAAATTATAATTCATTAATTTCTGCCACACGGCGGATATGCGAAGAATTGCATCCAAAGAAACAATAAACCATTAAATTAAACAGATCAACCGCGTGTGGCTGCCCGGTGCCGGATTGCGCGAACGCGGCATGAATAGTGGTCAAAATGCGTAAATACCGAATGGACTACAGCGGTCAACACGAAAACTGATTTGAGATCCGTTTGAATAACGGCCGTATATATATATCCGTTTGCCCATACGTCTGGGCGTGGTATCCAGAAGAGAAGTGCAAGGATATGCCCAGTCTCCTTTAGAAGGCCCGCCAGAATCTAGAGACAAGGCGAAGGGACAACCGTCCGGGACCTCCAGACCCTTCGGAACCTTGGACTGATCCACGAGAATTTTATCCAATACGTCAAAAGTGTTGGCAGAAATTATGTACTTGGACGGAAGTATGGTCTACGCTCTGGCCTCGGCTTTGTCCTCGCTTAGGAATTGACGAGAGAGTGCATCTGCTTTTAGATTCTTTGACCCAGGAATGAAAGAAATGATATAATTAAAACGGGAAAAGAAAAGAGACCAACGGGCCTGACGAGCTCCCAGCTGTCGAGCGCTCTCCAAAATACATAAGATTTTTGTGGTCCGTTAGAATGGTTATTGGACTCTCCGTGCCCTCCAAGAGATGCCTCCATTCCTCCAATGCGAGTATAATGGCTAATAACTCCCTGTTGTCCATGTCGTAATTCTGTTGTGCTAGAGAATTTGTTTTTGAAAACAAATGCACAGGAATGTAAATCCGAAGAAGGTGACTTTCTTTGAGAGAGGATGACGCCGGCTCCAACATCCGATGCGTCCACTTCCAGCGTAAATGGGAGTTTGGGATTGGGATGGATCAGGACCGGTGCTGAGATGAAAGATTTCTTCAGAAAGTCAAAGGCTTGAACAGCTGCAGGAGGCCAAGAAGAGACATCGGCTCCTTTCCTGGTGAGGGCAGAGATGGGCGTGACAATGGACGAGAAATTACGACTAAATCTTCTGTAATAGTTCGCAAAACCGAGAAACCTTTGAATGCCTTTGAGAGAGGTGGGAAGCGGCCAGTCCATGACGGATCTCAGCTTGGAAGGATCCATCGCGAACCCGGAATCCGAGATGATGTACCCCAGGAAGGTGGTAGAGGATTGGTAAAAGTGACACTTCTCCAGTTTGGCACAGAGGTGGTTCTGACAAAGGCATAGTAGTACCTGTTTGACTTTACAATGTGTCCGGGAAGACTCTTTGAGAAGATCAGAATATCGTCGAGATAAATTATGAGAAAAACATTGAGAAGATCCCTGAATATTTCATTAACGAAATCTTGGAAGACCGCAGGAGCATTGCATAAGCCGCAGGGCATAACTAGGTACTCGTAGTGCCCGTTTCTGGTGTTGAAGGCCGTCTTCCATTCGTCGTCTTGTCGAATCCTTACCAGGTTGTATGCGCCGCGTAGATCCAATTTGGAGAAGATAGTTGCCCCTTGGAGACGATCAAACAATTCGGAAATCAAAGGCAAGGGATACCGGTTTTTGATGGTAATCTTGTTTAACCCACGGTAATCAATACATGGGCGAAGGGTACCGTCCTTTTTCTTGACAAAGAAGAAGCCCTCCCCAGCGGGGGAGGAAGATTTTCTGATAAACCCCTTCTTGAGATTCTCTCAGATGTAATCCGACATAGCTTTAGTCTCTGGGAGGGAGAGGGGGTAAGATCTCCCCCTCTCGGAAGGACGGACCCAGGCAAGAGGTCTATATGACAGTCAAAGGGTCGGTGGGGAGGAAGAACCTCGGATTTGACTTTGTCAAAGACGTCTCTGAAGGATGAATAACAGTCGGGTAAGGAACACTGTACCTCCTAGGAATTCTTCACACTACAAATAGTCTGCCGTGGGGTGTCGCAGGTCATGGAACACTGCTGATCCCAGGATATGGGTCTGGGTTTGACCCAGTCGATGTGTGGATTATTGCGTTGAAGCCATGGAAGACCCAAAATGATCTCGGCCGACGGCGAATGAATGAAATCTAGGGATATCTTCTCTCTGTGGTTCTGCTCGACCAGGAGGGACAGTTCGACGGTTTGTAGGATGATAAATGCCGGCTGCAGTGGACGACCGTCAATGGCCTCAAGTCCTACCGGAATCCTCTTCCTCTCAAGTGGAATATTATTCTTCCTAGCGAACTCGTGATCAATAAAGTTCCCTCCGGAACCGGAATCGATGATGGCAGATGCAGTGACAGCGACCGGGAGGCCAATGGCTGAAAGTGAGACTGGAATCAAAATTCTGCTAGGTAGTTGTTCCTCGATGGTAGAGGATTTAGTGAGCGTTCTCATGGAGACTCCTCTGGATCTCAATGGGAGCTGGCGTTTCCCGACTTGGGTGCAGGCTACAGGGGGCATTGAGGAACGAAATGGCCAGGATTACCACAGTATAAGCTGAGTCCAGAAGATCGGCGACGCTGTTTTTCGGAAGGGGACAGCTTGTTACCCCCAAGTTGCATGGGCTCCGGGGCGTCAGTCGTGGGAACTTCTGGAAAGGAGGAATGAATAAGAGAAGTCCTGGGTGTTACCTGACGGTGATGAGAATGCTCGGACTTCCTCTCTTGTAGTCGTTGGTCCACTTGAATGCAGATCGCATTGAGTCCCTCTAGGTCACTTGGGCGTTCATGTGCGGCGAGTTCATCCTTCAGCTGTTAGGAAAGATCCTGCCAGAAAACAGAAGAGAGGGCCTCGTCGTTCCACGCCGTCTCAGCAGCGACTGTCCGAAACTCCAGGGCATACCTAGCCACTGGACGGTCTCCTTGAGAGATCTGAAGAAGAGACGAGGCTGCGGTGATCCTCCAACCCGGGGTATCAAAGACACGCCGGAACTCCTTTGTGAATCGTCCAATGTCCTGGGTGAGGTCACTTCTCTGCTCCCAGGTGGGAGAGGCCCAGGCCAGTGCGTTACCTGTAAGCAGCGAGACAATGTAGGCTACCTTGGTTCTGGATGAAGGGAACCGGGAGGGAGTCAACTCAAATTGTATGAAACACTGATTGAGGAACCCACGAAATTCTAAGGGGTCTCCGGAGTACCGATTGGGAGCAAGAAGTCACGGGTCAGAAGAGCAGGGGTTAACCGGAGGAGTAAGCGGAGTTGAAGGAAAGGTAGGAGGATTAGCCTGCTGTACTTGGACAGAGAGGGTCTGGAGGTCTTTCTGTAGTGCGTCCATACGAAGGTCAGACTGTTCTAAATACTTCTCGAGCTTGCAGAACATAGCGGCATGAGATGCCACCATATCACCAACCCCAGCGGGGTCTATATTTGTGGGGCTGAGCATAATGTTACACTGTGCTCGCCACAAACTAGATGAGACCCCTGTGCTGAGATGGGGATAGATAACCACCAGCCACAGACACGGGGACCCCGTCCGGAATGTAGAGTAGTCTTGCTGGCCGAGTCTGGAACAGGAGAAATCAGATTAAACATATACTTGCCGGGTCCGATGCGGGGGAGGTCCAGAGCGTGTGAGGTACTATTGCCAAGGTCAGAACTGGAGAAGAGCAGATGGTCGGAGTCCAGAGCCGGGGGTCAGGGCAGGAGAGATACGGATGGTCAAAGTTCAAGCCAAGGTCGGGGTTCCATAGAGCGAGGGTTCCAAAGGCAGGCAGAGTCGGTACATGGGTAAGCAGAACTAGAGCAAGGCAACAAGACAAGAGAGGCAGAGGCAAACACAAGGTAACGTGAGTCTATGCTCAGCCGAAGTGCCAGTGGCACAACTGAGCATAAGTAGCAGGAAATGACCAATCACCCCAGGGGTTGGAGTGGAGGCGTAACCCTGACTCGTCGCTCGGGGGCGTTGCGCGTGCGTCACGCGCCGGTGACGCGTCTCGCCTCTGCCCTCCAATCCTGCGATACGGGGTCTGCGCCTGTGCAGCGCATCAGATGGTCAAAGTTCAAGCCAAGGTCGGGGTTCCATAGAGCGAGGGTTCCAAAGGCAGGCAGAGTCGGTACATGGGTAAGCAGAACTAGAGCAAGGCAACAAGACAAGAGAGGCAGAGGCAAACACAAGGTAACGTGAGTCTATGCTCAGCCGAAGTGCCAGTGGCACAACTGAGCATAAGTAGCAGGAAATGACCAATCACCCCAGGGGTTGGAGTGGAGGCGTAACCCTGACTCGTTGCTCGGGGGCGTTGCGCGTGCATCACGCGCCGGTGACGCGTCTCGCCTCTGCCCTCCAATCCTGCGATACGGGGTCTGCGCCTGTGCAGCGCATCAGCGGGGACTGATGCTC